>NW_027442188.1:0-176935 GCF_048569485.1 Anomaloglossus baeobatrachus | reverse complement strand
GACGATTATCTCGGGATTGCAAGATAACCAAACAAAACTTTTAGTGGATTTCTACTTATTTTATTAAATATCATCTCCACCAAACAGGACAAGCTTGCATCTGTTATAGTTTTGGAGAAAAATGTGTTCATTTCATGTATGCGCGAAATGCCTTAAAAATGGCTTTAAAATGGATTTGGAGCATGGAGACGATTATCTCGGGATTGCAATATAACCAAACAAAACTTTTAGTGGATTTCTACTTATTTTATTAAATATCATCTCCACCAAACAGGACAAGCTTGCATCTGTTATAGTTTTGGAGAAAAATGTGTTCATTTCATGTATGCGCGAAATGCCTTAAAAATGGCTTTAAAATGGATTTGGAGCATGGAGACGATTATCTCGGGATTGCAAGATAACCAAACAAAAATTTTAGTGGATTTCTACTTATTTTATTAAATATCATCTCCACCAAACAGGACAAGCTTGCATCTGTTATAGTTTTGGAGAAAAATGTGTTCATTTCATGTATGCGCGAAATGCCTTAAAAATGGCTTTAAAATGGATTTGGAGCATGGAGACGATTATCTCGGGATTGCAAGATAACCAAACAAAACTTTTAGTGGATTTCTACTTATTTTATTAAATATCATCTCCACCAAACAGGACAAGCTTGCATCTGTTATAGTTTTGGAGAAAAATGTGTTCATTTCATGTATGCGCGAAATGCCTTAAAAATGGCTTTAAAATGGATTTGGAGCATGGAGACGATTATCTCGGGATTGCAAGATAACCAAACAAAACTTTTAGTGGATTTCTACTTATTTTATTAAATATCATCTCCACCAAACAGGACAAGCTTGCATGTGTTATAGTTTTGGAGAAAAATGTGTTCATTTCATGTATGCGCAAAATGCCTTTGAAATGGTTTTAAAATGGATTTGGAGCATGGAGACGATTATCTCGGGATTGCAAGATAACCAAACAAAACTTTTAGTGGATTTCTACTTATTTTATTAAATATCATCTCCACCAAACAGGACAAGCTTGCATCTGTTATAGTTTTGGAGAAAAATGTGTTCATTTCATGTATGCGCGAAATGCCTTAAAAATGGCTTTAAAATAGATTTGGAGCATCGAGACGATTATCTCGGGATTGCAAGATAACCAAACAAAACTTTTAGTGGATTTCTACTTATTTTATTAAATATCATCTCCACCAAACAGGACAAGCTTGCATCTGTTATAGTTTTAGAGAAAAATGTGTTCATTTCATGTATGCGCGAAATGCCTTAAAAATGGCTTTAAAATGGATTTGGAGCATGGAGACGATTATCTCGGGATTGCAAGATAACCAAACAAAACTTTTAGTGGATTTCTACTTATTTTATTAAATATCATCTCCACCAAACAGGACAAGCTTGCATCTGTTATAGTTTTGGAGAAAAATGTGTTCATTTCATGTATGCGCGAAATGCCTTAAAAATGGCTTTAAAATGGATTTGGAGCATGGAGACGATTATCTCGGGATTGCAAGATAACCAAACAAAACTTTTAGTGGATTTCCACTTATTTTATTAAATATCATCTCCACCAAACAGGACAAGCTTGCATCTGTTATAGTTTTGGAGAAAAATGTGTTCATTTCATGTATGCGCGAAATGCCTTAAAAATGGCTTTAAAATGGATTTGGAGCATGGAGACGATTATCTCGGGATTGCAAGATAACCAAACAAAACTTTTAGTGGATTTCTACTTATTTTATTAAATATCATCTCCACCAAACAGGACAAGCTTGCATCTGTTATAGTTTTGGAGAAAAATGTGTTCATTTCATGTATGCGCGAAATGCCTTAAAAATGGCTTTAAAATGGATTTGGAGCATGGAGACGATTATCTCGGGATTGCAAGATAACCAAACAAAACTTTTAGTGGATTTCTACTTATTTTATTAAATATCATCTCCACCAAACAGGACAAGCTTGCATGTGTTATAGTTTTGGAGAAAAATGTGTTCATTTCATGTATGCGCAAAATGCCTTTGAAATGGCTTTAAAATGGATTTGGAGCATGGAGACGATTATCTCAGGATGGCAATATAAACAAACGAAACATTTAGTAGATTTCTACTTATTTTATTAAATATTATCTCCACCAAACAGGACAAGCTTGCATCTGTTATAGTTTTGGAGAAAAATGTGTTCATTTCATGTATGCGCGAAATGCCTTAAAAATGGCTTTAAAATGGATTTGGAGCATGGAGACGATTATCTCGGGATTGCAAGATAACCAAACAAAACTTTTAGTGGATTTCTACTTATTTTATTAAATATCATCTCCACCAAACAGGACAAGCTTGCATGTGTTATAGTTTTGGAGAAAAATGTGTTCATTTCATGTATGCGCAAAATGCCTTTGAAATGGTTTTAAAATGGATTTGGAGCATGGAGACGATTATCTCGGGATTGCAAGATAACCAAACAAAACTTTTAGTGGATTTCTACTTATTTTATTAAATATCATCTCCACCAAACAGGACAAGCTTGCATCTGTTATAGTTTTGGAGAAAAATGTGTTCATTTCATGTATGCGCGAAATGCCTTAAAAATGGCTTTAAAATAGATTTGGAGCATCGAGACGATTATCTCGGGATTGCAAGATAACCAAACAAAACTTTTAGTGGATTTCTACTTATTTTATTAAATATCATCTCCACCAAACAGGACAAGCTTGCATCTGTTATAGTTTTAGAGAAAAATGTGTTCATTTCATGTATGCGCGAAATGCCTTAAAAATGGCTTTAAAATGGATTTGGAGCATGGAGACGATTATCTCGGGATTGCAAGATAACCAAACAAAACTTTTAGTGGATTTCTACTTATTTTATTAAATATCATCTCCACCAAACAGGACAAGCTTGCATCTGTTATAGTTTTGGAGAAAAATGTGTTCATTTCATGTATGCGCGAAATGCCTTAAAAATGGCTTTAAAATGGATTTGGAGCATGGAGACGATTATCTCGGGATTGCAAGATAACCAAACAAAACTTTTAGTGGATTTCTACTTATTTTATTAAATATCATCTCCACCAAACAGGACAAGCTTGCATCTGTTATAGTTTTGGAGAAAAATGTGTTCATTTCATGTATGCGCGAAATGCCTTAAAAATGGCTTTAAAATGGATTTGGAGCATGGAGACGATTATCTCGGGATTGCAAGATAACCAAACAAAACTTTTAGTGGATTTCTACTTATTTTATTAAATATCATCTCCACCAAACAGGACAAGCTTGCATCTGTTATAGTTTTGGAGAAAAATGTGTTCATTTCATGTATGCGCGAAATGCCTTAAAAATGGCTTTAAAATGGATTTGGAGCATGGAGACGATTATCTCGGGATTGCAAGATAACCAAACAAAACTTTTAGTGGATTTCTACTTATTTTATTAAATATCATCTCCACCAAACAGGACAAGCTTGCATGTGTTATAGTTTTGGAGAAAAATGTGTTCATTTCATGTATGCGCAAAATGCCTTTGAAATGGCTTTAAAATGGATTTGGAGCATGGAGACGATTATCTCAGGATGGCAATATAAACAAACGAAACATTTAGTAGATTTCTACTTATTTTATTAAATATTATCTCCACCAAACAGGACAAGCTTGCATCTGTTATAGTTTTGGAGAAAAATGTGTTCATTTCATGTATGCGCGAAATGCCTTAAAAATGGCTTTAAAATGGATTTGGAGCATGGAGACGATTATCTCGGGATTGCAATATAACCAAACAAAACTTTTAGTGGATTTCTACTTATTTTATTAAATATCATCTCCACCAAACAGGACAAGCTTGCATCTGTTATAGTTTTGGAGAAAAATGTGTTCATTTCATGTATGCGCGAAATGCCTTAAAAATGGCTTTAAAATGGATTTGGAGCATGGAGACGATTATCTCGGGATTGCAAGATAACCAAACAAAACTTTTAGTGGATTTCTACTTATTTTATTAAATATCATCTCCACCAAACAGGACAAGCTTGCATCTGTTATAGTTTTGGAGAAAAATGTGTTCATTTCATGTATGCGCGAAATGCCTTAAAAATGGCTTTAAAATGGATTTGGAGCATGGAGACGATTATCTCGGGATTGCAAGATAACCAAACAAAACTTTTAGTGGATTTCTACTTATTTTATTAAATATCATCTCCACCAAACAGGACAAGCTTGCATCTGTTATAGTTTTGGAGAAAAATGTGTTCATTTCATGTATGCGCGAAATGCCTTAAAAATGGCTTTAAAATGGATTTGGAGCATGGAGACGATTATCTCGGGATTGCAAGATAACCAAACAAAACTTTTAGTGGATTTCTACTTATTTTATTAAATATCATCTCCACCAAACAGGACAAGCTTGCATGTGTTATAGTTTTGGAGAAAAATGTGTTCATTTCATGTATGCGCAAAATGCCTTTGAAATGGCTTTAAAATGGATTTGGAGCATGGAGACGATTATCTCAGGATGGCAATATAAACAAACGAAACATTTAGTAGATTTCTACTTATTTTATTAAATATTATCTCCACCAAACAGGACAAGCTTGCATCTGTTATAGTTTTGGAGAAAAATGTGTTCATTTCATGTATGCGCGAAATGCCTTAAAAATGGCTTTAAAATGGATTTGGAGCATGAAGACGATTATCTCGGGATTGCAAGATAACCAAACAAAACTTTTAGTGGATTTCTACTTATTTTATTAAATATCATCTCCACCAAACAGGACAAGCTTGCATCTGTTATAGTTTTGGAGAAAAATGTGTTCATTTCATGTATGCGCGAAATGCCTTAAAAATGGCTTTAAAATGGATTTGGAGCATGGAGACGATTATCTCGGGATTGCAATATAACCAAACAAAACTTTTAGTGGATTTCTACTTATTTTATTAAATATCATCTCCACCAAACAGGACAAGCTTGCATCTGTTATAGTTTTGGAGAAAAATGTGTTCATTTCATGTATGCGCGAAATGCCTTAAAAATGGCTTTAAAATGGATTTGGAGCATGGAGACGATTATCTCGGGATTGCAAGATAACCAAACAAAACTTTTAGTGGATTTCTACTTATTTTATTAAATATCATCTCCACCAAACAGGACAAGCTTGCATCTGTTATAGTTTTGGAGAAAAATGTGTTCATTTCATGTATGCGCGAAATGCCTTAAAAATGGCTTTAAAATGGATTTGGAGCATGGAGACGATTATCTCGGGATTGCAAGATAACCAAACAAAACTTTTAGTGGATTTCTACTTATTTTATTAAATATCATCTCCACCAAACAGGACAAGCTTGCATGTGTTATAGTTTTGGAGAAAAATGTGTTCATTTCATGTATGCGCGAAATGCCTTAAAAATGGCTTTAAAATGGATTTGGAGCATGGAGACGATTATCTCGGGATTGCAAGATAACCAAACAAAACTTTTAGTGGATTTCTACTTATTTTATTAAATATCATCTCCACCAAACAGGACAAGCTTGCATCTGTTATAGTTTTGGAGAAAAATGTGTTCATTTCATGTATGCGCGAAATGCCTTAAAAATGGCTTTCAAATGGATTTGGAGCATGGAGACGATTATCTCGGGATTGCAAGATAACCAAACAAAACTTTTAGTGGATTTCTACTTATTTTATTAAATATCATCTCCACCAAACAGGACAAGCTTGCATGTGTTATAGTTTTGGAGAAAAATGTGTTCATTTCATGTATGCGCAAAATGCCTTTGAAATGGCTTTAAAATGGATTTGGAGCATGGAGACGATTATCTCAGGATGGCAATATAAACAAACGAAACTTTTAGTAGATTTCTACTTATTTTATTAAATATTATCTCCACCAAACAGGACAAGCTTGCATCTGTTATAGTTTTGGAGAAAAATGTGTTCATTTCATGTATGCGCGAAATGCCTTAAAAATGGCTTTAAAATGGATTTGGAGCATGGAGACGATTATCTCGGGATTGCAAGATAACCAAACAAAACTTTTAGTGGATTTCTACTTATTTTATTAAATATCATCTCCACCAAACAGGACAAGCTTGCATCTGTTATAGTTTTGGAGAAAAATGTGTTCATTTCATGTATGCGCGAAATGCCTTAAAAATGGCTTTAAAATGGATTTGGAGCATGGAGACGATTATCTCGGGATTGCAAGATAACCAAACAAAACTTTTAGTGGATTTCTACTTATTTTATTAAATATCATCTCCACCAAACAGGACAAGCTTGCATCTGGTATAGTTTTGGAGAAAAATGTGTTCATTTCATGTATGCGCGAAATGCCTTAAAAATGGCTTTAAAATGGATTTGGAGCATGGAGACGATTATCTCGGGATTGCAAGATAACCAAACAAAACTTTTAGTGGATTTCTACTTATTTTATTAAATATCATCTCCACCAAACAGGACAAGCTTGCATCTGTTATAGTTTTGGAGAAAAATGTGTTCATTTCATGTATGCGCGAAATGCCTTAAAAATGGCTTTAAAATGGATTTGGAGCATGGAGACGATTATCTCGGGATTGCAAGATAACCAAACAAAACTTTTAGTGGATTTCTACTTATTTTATTAAATATCATCTCCACCAAACAGGACAAGCTTGCATGTGTTATAGTTTTGGAGAAAAATGTGTTCATTTCATGTATGCGCAAAATGCCTTTGAAATGGCTTTAAAATGGATTTGGAGCATGGAGACGATTATCTCGGGATTGCAAGATAACCAAACAAAACTTTTAGTGGATTTCTACTTATTTTATTAAATATCATCTCCACCAAACAGGACAAGCTTGCATCTGTTATAGTTTTGGAGAAAAATGTGTTCATTTCATGTATGCGCGAAATGCCTTAAAAATGGCTTTAAAATGGATTTGGAGCATGGAGACGATTATCTCGGGATTGCAAGATAACCAAACAAAACTTTTAGTGGATTTCTACTTATTTTATTAAATATCATCTCCACCAAACAGGACAAGCTTGCATGTGTTATAGTTTTGGAGAAAAATGTGTTCATTTAATGTATGCGCAAAATGCCTTTGAAATGGCTTTAAAATGGATTTGGAGCATGGAGACGATTATCTCAGGATGGCAATATAAACAAACGAAACTTTTAGTAGATTTCTACTTATTTTATTAAATATTATCTCCACCAAACAGGACAAGCTTGCATCTGTTATAGTTTTGGAGAAAAATGTGTTCATTTCATGTATGCGCGAAATGCCTTAAAAATGGCTTTAAAATGGATTTGGAGCATGGAGACGATTATCTCGGGATTGCAAGATAACCAAACAAAACTTTTAGTTAATTTCTACTTATTTTATTAAATATCATCTCCACCAAACAGGACAAGCTTGCATCTGTTATAGTTTTGGAGAAAAATGTGTTCATTTCATGTATGCGCGAAATGCCTTAAAAATGGCTTTAAAATGGATTTGGAGCATGGAGACGATTATCTCGGGATTGCAAGATAACCAAACAAAACTTTTAGTGGATTTCTACTTATTTTATTAAATATCATCTCCACCAAACAGGACAAGCTTGCATCTGTTATAGTTTTGGAGAAAAATGTGTTCATTTCATGTATGCGCGAAATGCCTTAAAAATGGCTTTAAAATGGATTTGGAGCATGGAGACGATTATCTCGGGATTGCAAGATAACCAAACAAAACTTTTAGTGGATTTCTACTTATTTTATTAAATATCATCTCCACCAAACAGGACAAGCTTGCATCTGTTATAGTTTTGGAGAAAAATGTGTTCATTTCATGTATGCGCGAAATGCCTTAAAAATGGCTTTAAAATGGATTTGGAGCATGGAGACGATTATCTCGGGATTGCAAGATAACCAAACAAAACTTTTAGTGGATTTCTACTTATTTTATTAAATATCATCTCCACCAAACAGGACAAGCTTGCATCTGTTATAGTTTTGGAGAAAAATGTGTTCATTTCATGTATGCGCGAAATGCCTTAAAAATGGCTTTAAAATTGATTTGGAGCATGGAGACGATTATCTCGGGATTGCAAGATAACCAAACAAAACTTTTAGTGGATTTCTACTTATTTTATTAAATATCATCTCCACCAAACAGGACAAGCTTGCATCTGTTATAGTTTTGGAGAAAAATGTGTTCATTTCATGTATGCGCGAAATGCCTTAAAAATGGCTTTAAAATGGATTTGGAGCATGGAGACGATTATCTCGGGATTGCAAGATAACCAAACAAAACTTTTAGTGGATTTCTACTTATTTTATTAAATATCATCTCCACCAAACAGGACAAGCTTGCATCTGTTATAGTTTTGAAGAAAAATGTGTTCATTTCATGTATGCGCGAAATGCCTTAAAAATGGCTTTAAAATGGATTTGGAGCATGGAGACGATTATCTCGGGATTGCAAGATAACCAAACAAAACTTTTAGTGGATTTCTACTTATTTTATTAAATATCATCTCCACCAAACAGGACAAGCTTGCATCTGTTATAGTTTTGGAGAAAAATGTGTTCATTTCATGTATGCGCGAAATGCCTTAAAAATGGCTTTAAAATGGATTTGGAGCATGGAGACGATTATCTCGGGATTGCAAGATAACCAAACAAAACTTTTAGTGGATTTCTACTTATTTTATTAAATATCATCTCCACCAAACAGGACAAGCTTGCATCTGTTATAGTTTTGGAGAAAAATGTGTTCATTTCATGTATGCGCGAAATGCCTTAAAAATGGCTTTAAAATGGATTTGGAGCATGGAGACGATTATCTCGGGATTGCAAGATAACCAAACAAAACTTTTAGTGGATTTCTACTTATTTTATTAAATATCATCTCCACCAAACAGGACAAGCTTGCATGTGTTATAGTTTTGGAGAAAAATGTGTTCATTTCATGTATGCGCAAAATGCCTTTGAAATGGCTTTAAAATGGATTTGGAGCATGGAGACGATTATCTCGGGATTGCAAGATAACCAAACAAAACTTTTAGTGGATTTCTACTTATTTTATTAAATATCATCTCCACCAAACAGGACAAGCTTGCATCTGTTATAGTTTTGGAGAAAAATGTGTTCATTTCATGTATGCGCGAAATGCCTTAAAAATGGCTTTAAAATGGATTTGGAGCATGGAGACGATTATCTCGGGATTGCAAGATAACCAAACAAAACTTTTAGTGGATTTCTACTTATTTTATTAAATATCATCTCCACCAAACAGGACAAGCTTGCATCTGTTATAGTTTTGGAGAAAAATGTGTTCATTTCATGTATGCGCGAAATGCCTTAAAAATGGCTTTAAAATGGATTTGGAGCATGGAGACGATTATCTCGGGATTGCAAGATAACCAAACAAAACTTTTAGTGGATTTCTACTTATTTTATTAAATATCATCTCCACCAAACAGGACAAGCTTGCATCTGTTATACTTTTGGAGAAAAATGTGTTCATTTCATGTATGCGCGAAATGCCTTAAAAATGGCTTTAAAATGGATTTGGAGCATGGAGACGATTATCTCGGGATTGCAAGATAACCAAACAAAACTTTTAGTGGATTTCTACTTATTTTATTAAATATCATCTCCACCAAACAGGACAAGCTTGCATGTGTTATAGTTTTGGAGAAAAATGTGTTCATTTCATGTATGCGCAAAATGCCTTTGAAATGGCTTTAAAATGGATTTGGAGCATGGAGACGATTATCTCGGGATTGCAAGATAACCAAACAAAACTTTTAGTGGATTTCTACTTATTTTATTAAATATCATCTCCACCAAACAGGACAAGCTTGCATCTGTTATAGTTTTGGAGAAAAATGTGTTCATTTCATGTATGCGCGAAATGCCTTAAAAATGGCTTTAAAATGGATTTGGAGCATGGAGACGATTATCTCGGGATTGCAAGATAACCAAACAAAACTTTTAGTGGATTTCTACTTATTTTATTAAATATCATCTCCACCAAACAGGACAAGCTTGCATCTGTTATAGTTTTGGAGAAAAATGTGTTCATTTCATGTATGCGCGAAATGCCTTAAAAATGGCTTTAAAATGGATTTGGAGCATGGAGACGATTATCTCGGGATTGCAAGATAACCAAACAAAACTTTTAGTGGATTTCTACTTATTTTAATAAATATCATCTCCACCAAACAGGACAAGCTTGCATCTGTTATAGTTTTGGAGAAAAATGTGTTCATTTCATTTATGCGCGAAATGCCTTAAAAATGGCTTTAAAATGGATTTGGCGCATGGAGACGATTATCTCGGGATTGCAAGAAAACCAAACAAAACTTTTAGTGGATTTCTACTTATTTTATTAAATATCATCTCCACCAAACAGGACAAGCTTGCATGTGTTATAGTTTTGGAGAAAAATGTGTTCATTTCATGTATGCGCAAAATGCCTTTGAAATGGCTTTAAAATGGATTTGGAGCATGGAGACGATTATCTCAGGATGGCAATATAAACAAACGAAACTTTTAGTAGATTTCTACTTATTTTATTAAATATCATCTCCACCAAACAGGACAAGCTTGCATGTGTTATAGTTTTGGAGAAAAATGTGTTCATTTCATGTATGCGCGAAATGCCTTAAAAATGGCTTTAAAATGGATTTGGAGCATGGAGACGATTATCTCGGGATTGCAAGATAACCAAACAAAACTTTTAGTTAATTTCTACTTATTTTATTAAATATCATCTCCACCAAACAGGACAAGCTTGCATCTGTTATAGTTTTGGAGAAAAATGTGTTCATTTCATGTATGCGCGAAATGCCTTAAAAATGGCTTTAAAATGGATTTGGAGCATGGAGACGATTATCTCGGGATTGCAAGATAACCAAACAAAACTTTTAGTGGATTTCTACTTATTTTATTAAATATCATCTCCACCAAACAGGACAAGCTTGCATCTGTTATAGTTTTGGAGAAAAATGTGTTCATTTCATGTATGCGCGAAATGCCTTAAAAATGGCTTTAAAATGGATTTGGAGCATGGAGACGATTATCTCGGGATTGCAAGATAACCAAACAAAACTTTTAGTGGATTTCTACTTATTTTATTAAATATCATCTCCACCAAACAGGACAAGCTTGCATCTGTTATAGTTTTGGAGAAAAATGTGTTCATTTCATGTATGCGCGAAATGCCTTAAAAATGGCTTTAAAATGGATTTGGAGCATGGAAACGATTATCTCGGGATTGCAAGATAACCAAACAAAACTTTTAGTGGATTTCTACTTATTTTATTAAATATCATCTCCACCAAACAGGACAAGCTTGCATCTGTTATAGTTTTGGAGAAAAATGTGTTCATTTCATGTATGCGCGAAATGCCTTAAAAATGGCTTTAAAATGGATTTGGAGCATGGAGACGATTATCTCGGGATTGCAAGATAACCAAACAAAACTTTTAGTGGATTTCTACTTATTTTATTAAATATCATCTCCACCAAACAGGACAAGCTTGCATCTGTTATAGTTTTGGAGAAAAATGTGTTCATTTCATGTATGCGCGAAATGCCTTGAAATGGCTTTAAAATGGATTTGGAGCATGGAGACGATTATCTCGGGATTGCAAGATAACCAAACAAAACTTTTAGTGGATTTCTACTTATTTTATTAAATATCATCTCCACCAAACAGGACAAGCTTTCATCTGTTATAGTTTTGGAGAAAAATGTGTTCATTTCATGTATGCGCGAAATGCCTTAAAAATGGCTTTAAAATGGATTTAAAGCATGGAGACGATTATCTCGGGATTGCAAGATAACCAAACAAAACTTTTAGTGGATTTCTACTTATTTTATTAAATATCATCTCCACCAAACAGGACAAGCTTGCATCTGTTATAGTTTTGGAGAAAAATGTGTTCATTTCATGTATGCGCGAAATGCCTTAAAATGGCTTTAAAATGGATTTGGAGCATGGAGACGATTATCTCGGGATTGCAAGATAACCAAACAAAACTTTTAGTGGATTTCTACTTATTTTATTAAATATCATCTCCACCAAACAGGACAAGCTTGCATGTGTTATAGTTTTGGAGAAAAATGTGTTCATTTCATGTATGCGCAAAATGCCTTTGAAATGGCTTTAACTTGGATTTGGAGCATGGAGACGATTATCTCGGGATTGCAAGATAACCAAACAAAACTTTTAGTGGATTTCTACTTATTTTATTAAATATCATCTCCACCAAACAGGACAAGCTTGCATCTGTTATAGTTTTGGAGAAAAATGTGTTCATTTCATGTATGCGCGAAATGCCTTAAAAATGGCTTTAAAATGGATTTGGAGCATGGAGACGATTATCTCGGGATTGCAAGATAACCAAACAAAACTTTTAGTGGATTTCTACTTATTTTATTAAATATCATCTCCACCAAACAGGACAAGCTTGCATCTGTTATAGTTTTGGAGAAAAATGTGTTCATTTCATGTATGCGCGAAATGCCTTAAAAATGGCTTTAAAATGGATTTGGAGCATGGAGACGATTATCTCGGGATTGCAAGATAACCAAACAAAACTTTTAGTGGATTTCTACTTATTTTATTAAATATCATCTCCACCAAACAGGACAAGCTTGCATCTGTTATAGTTTTGGAGAAAAATGTGTTCATTTCATGTATGCGCGAAATGCCTTAAAAATGGCTTTAAAATGGATTTGGAGCATGGAGACGATTATCTCGGGATTGCAAGATAACCAAACAAAACTTTTAGTGGATTTCTACTTATTTTATTAAATATCATCTCCACCAAACAGGACAAGCTTGCATGTGTTATAGTTTTGGAGAAAAATGTGTTCATTTCATGTATGCGCAAAATGCCTTTGAAATGGCTTTAAAATGGATTTGGAGCATGGAGACGATTATCTCGGGATTGCAAGATAACCAAACAAAACTTTTAGTGGATTTCTACTTATTTTATTAAATATCATCTCCACCAAACAGGACAAGCTTGCATCTGTTATAGTTTTGGAGAAAAATGTGTTCATTTCATGTATGCGCGAAATGCCTTAAAAATGGCTTTAAAATAGATTTGGAGCATGGAGACGATTATCTCGGGATTGCAAGATAACCAAACAAAACTTTTGATGGATTTCTACTTATTTTATTAAATATCATCTCCACCAAACAGGACAAGCTTGCATCTGTTATAGTTTTGGAGAAAAATGTGTTCATTTCATGTATGCGCGAAATGCCTTAAAAATGGCTTTAAAATGGATTTGGAGCATGGAGACGATTATCTCGGGATTGCAAGATAACCAAACAAAACTTTTAGTGGATTTCTACTTATTTTATTAAATATCATCTCCACCAAACAGGACAAGCTTGCATGTGTTATAGTTTTGGAGAAAAATGTGTTCATTTCATGTATGCGCAAAATGCCTTTGAAATGGCTTTAAAATGGATTTGGAGCATGGAGACGATTATCTCAGGATGGCAATATAAACAAACGAAACTTTTAGTAGATTTCTACTTATTTTATTAAATATTATCTCCACCAAACAGGACAAGCTTGCATCTGTTATAGTTTTGGAGAAAAATGTGTTCATTTCATGTATGCGCGAAATGCCTTAAAAATGGCTTTAAAATGGATTTGGAGCATGGAGACGATTATCTCGGGATTGCAAGATAACCAAACAAAACTTTTAGTGGATTTCTACTTATTTTATTAAATATCATCTCCACCAAACAGGACAAGCTTGCATCTGTTATAGTTTTGGAAAAAAATGTGTTCATTTCATGTATGCGCGAAATGCCTTAAAAATGGCTTTAAAATGGATTTGGAGCATGGAGACGATTATCTCGGGATTGCAAGATAACCAAACAAAACTTTTAGTGGATTTCTACTTATTTTATTAAATATCATCTCCACCAAACAGGACAAGCTTGCATCTGTTATAGTTTTGGAGAAAAATGTGTTCATTTCATGTATGCGCGAAATGCCTTAAAAATGGCTTTAAAATGGATTTGGAGCATGGAGACGATTATCTCGGGATTGCAATATAACCAAACAAAACTTTTAGTGGATTTCTACTTATTTTATTAAATATCATCTCCACCAAACAGGACAAGCTTGCATCTGTTATAGTTTTGGAGAAAAATGTGTTCATTTCATGTATGCGCGAAATGCCTTAAAAATGGCTTTAAAATGGATTTGGAGCATGGAGACGATTATCTCGGGATTGCAAGATAACCAAACAAAACTTTTAGTGGATTTCTACTTATTTTATTAAATATCATCTCCACCAAACAGGACAAGCTTGCATCTGTTATAGTTTTGGAGAAAAATGTGTTCATTTCATGTATGCGCGAAATGCCTTAAAAATGGCTTTAAAATGGATTTGGAGCATGGAGACGATTATCTCGGGATTGCAAGATAACCAAACAAAACTTTTAGTGGATTTCTACTTATTTTATTAAATATCATCTCCACCAAACAGGACAAGCTTGCATCTGTTATAGTTTTGGAGAAAAATGTGTTCATTTCATGTATGCGCGAAATGCCTTAAAAATGGCTTTAAATGGATTTGGAGCATGGAGACGATTATCTCGGGATTGCAAGATAACCAAACAAAACTTTTAGTGGATTTCTACTTATTTTATTAAATATCATCTCCACCAAACAGGACAAGCTTGCATGTGTTATAGTTTTGGAGAAAAATGTGTTCATTTCATGTATGCGCAAAATGCCTTTGAAATGGCTTTAAAATGGATTTGGAGCATGGAGACGATTATCTCGGGATTGCAAGATAACCAAACAAAACTTTTAGTGGATTTCTACTTATTTTATTAAATATCATCTCCACCAAACAGGACAAGCTTGCATCTGTTATAGTTTTGGAGAAAAATGTGTTCATTTCATGTATGCGCGAAATGCCTTAAAAATGGCTTTAAAATGGATTTGGAGCATGGAGACGATTATCTCGGGATTGCAAGATAACCAAACAAAACTTTTAGTGGTTTTCTACTTATTTTATTAAATATCATCTCCACCAAACAGGACAAGCTTGCATGTGTTATAGTTTTGGAGAAAAATGTGTTCATTTCATGTATGCGCGAAATGCCTTAAAAATGGCTTTAAAATGGATTTGGAGCATGGAGACGATTATCTCGGGATTGCAAGATAACCAAGCAAAACTTTTAGTGGATTTCTACTTATTTTATTAAATATCATCTCCACCAAACAGGACAAGCTTGCATCTGTTATAGTTTTGGAGAAAAATGTGTTCATTTCATGTATGCGCGAAATGCCTTAAAAATGGCTTTAAAATGGATTTGGAGCATGGAGACGATTATCTCGGGATTGCAAGATAACCAAACAAAACTTTTAGTGGATTTCTACTTATTTTATTAAATATCATCTCCACCAAACAGGACAAGCTTGCATCTGTTATAGTTTTGGAGAAAAATGTGTTCATTTCATGTATGCGCGAAATGCCTTAAAAATGGCTTTAAAATGGATTTGGAGCATGGAGACGATTATCTCGGGATTGCAAGATAACCAAACAAAACTTTTAGTGGATTTCTACTTATTTTATTAAACATCATCTCCACCAAACAGGACAAGCTTGCATGTGTTATAGTTTTGGAGAAAAATGTGTTCATTTCATGTATGCGCAAAATGCCTTTGAAATGGCTTTAAAATGGATTTGGAGCATGGAGACGATTATCTCAGGATGGCAATATAAACAAACGAAACTTTTAGTAGATTTCTACTTATTTTATTAAATATTATCTCCACCAAACAGGACAAGCTTGCATCTGTTATAGTTTTGGAGAAAAATGTGTTCATTTCATGTATGCGCGAAATGCCTTAAAAATGGCTTTAAAATGGATTTGGAGCATGGAGACGATTATCTCGGGATTGCAAGATAACCAAACAAAACTTTTAGTGGATTTCTACTTATTTTATTAAATATCATCTCCACCAAACAGGACAAGCTTGCATCTGTTATAGTTTTGGAGAAAAATGTGTTCATTTCATGTATGCGCGAAATGCCTTAAAAATGTCTTTAAAATGGATTTGGAGCATGAAGACGATTATCTCGGGATTGCAATATAACCAAACAAAACTTTTAGTGGATTTCTACTTATTTTATTAAATATCATCTCCACCAAACAGGACAAGCTTGCATCTGTTATAGTTTTGGAGAAAAATGTGTTCATTTCATGTATGCGCGAAATGCCTTAAAAATGGCTTTAAAATGGATTTGGAGCATGGAGACGATTATCTCGGGATTGCAAGATAACCAAACAAAACTTTTAGTGGATTTCTACTTATTTTATTAAATATCATCTCCACCAAACAGGACAAGCTTGCATCTGTTATAGTTTTGGAGAAAAATGTGTTCATTTCATGTATGCGCGAAATGCCTTAAAAATGGCTTTAAAATGGATTTGGAGCATGGAGACGATTATCTCGGGATTGCAAGATAACCAAACAAAACTTTTAGTGGATTTCTACTTATTTTATTAAATATCATCTCCACCAAACAGGACAAGCTTGCATCTGTTATAGTTTTGGAGAAAAATGTGTTCATTTCATGTATGCGCGAAATGCCTTAAAAATGGCTTTAAAATGGATTTGGAGCATGGAGACGATTATCTCGGGATTGCAAGATAACCAAACAAAACTTTTAGTGGATTTCTACTTATTTTATTAAATATCATCTCCACCAAACAGGACAAGCTTGCATGTGTTATAGTTTTGGAGAAAAATGTGTTCATTTCATGTATGCGCAAAATGCCTTTGAAATGGCTTTAAAATGGATTTGGAGCATGGAGACGATTATCTCGGGATTGCAAGATAACCAAACAAAACTTTTAGTGGATTTCTACTTATTTTATTAAATATCATCTCCACCAAACAGGACAAGCTTGCATCTGTTATAGTTTTGGAGAAAAATGTGTTCATTTCATGTATGCGCGAAATGCCTTAAAAATGGCTTTAAAATGGATTTGGAGCATGGAGACGATTATCTCGGGATTGCAAGATAACCAAACAAAACTTTTAGTGGATTTCTACTTATTTTATTAAATATCATCTCCACCAAACAGGACAAGCTTGCATCTGTTATAGTTTTGGAGAAAAATGTGTTCATTTCATGTATGCGCGAAATGCCTTAAAAATGGCTTTAAAATGGATTTGGAGCATGGAGACGATTATCTCGGGATTGCAAGATAACCAAACAAAACTTTTAGTGGATTTCTACTTATTTTATTAAATATCATCTCCACCAAACAGGACAAGCTTGCATGTGTTATAGTTTTGGAGAAAAATGTGTTCATTTCATGTATGCGCAAAATGCCTTTGAAATGGCTTTAAAATGGATTTGGAGCATGGAGACGATTATCTCGGGATTGCAAGATAACCAAACAAAACTTTTAGTGGATTTCTACTTATTTTATTAAATATCATCTCCACCAAACAGGACAAGCTTGCATCTGTTATAGTTTTGGAGAAAAATGTGTTCATTTCATGTATGCGCGAAATGCCTTAAAAATGGCTTTAAAATGGATTTGGAGCATGGAGACGATTATCTCGGGATTGCAAGATAACCAAACAAAACTTTTAGTGGTTTTCTACTTATTTTATTAAATATCATCTCCACCAAACAGGACAAGCTTGCATGTGTTATAGTTTTGGAGAAAAATGTGTTCATTTCATGTATGCGCAAAATGCATTTGAAATGGCTTTAAAATGGATTTGGAGCATGGAGACGATTATCTCAGGATGGCAATATAAACAAACGAAACTTTTAGTAGATTTCTACTTATTTTATTAAATATTATCTCCACCAAACAGGACAAGCTTGCATCTGTTATAGTTTTGGAGAAAAATGTGTTCATTTCATGTATGCGCGAAATGCCTTAAAAATGGCTTTAAAATGGATTTGGAGCATGGAGACGATTATCTCGGGATTGCAAGATAACCAAACAAAACTTTTAGTGGATTTCTACTTATTTTATTAAATATCATCTCCACCAAACAGGACAAGCTTGCATCAGTTATAGTTTTGGAGAAAAATGTGTTCATTTCATGTATGCGCGAAATGCCTTAAAAATGGCTTTAAAATGGATTTGGAGCATGGAGACGATTATCTCGGGATTGCAAGATAACCAAACAAAACTTTTAGTGGATTTCTACTTATTTTATTAAATATCATCTCCACCAAACAGGACAAGCTTGCATCTGTTATAGTTTTGGAGAAAAATGTGTTCATTTCATTTATGAGCGAAATGCCTTAAAAATGGCTTTAAAATGGATTTGGAGCATGGAGACGATTATCTCGGGATTGCAAGATAACCAAACAAAACTTTTAGTGGATTTCTACTTATTTTATTAAATATCATCTCCACCAAACAGGACAAGCTTGCATCTGTTATAGTTTTGGAGAAAAATGTGTTCATTTCATGTATGCGCGAAATGCCTTAAAAATGGCTTTAAAATGGATTTGGAGCATGGAGACGATTATCTCGGGATTGCAAGATAACCAAACAAAACTTTTAGTGTATTTCTACTTATTTTATTAAATATCATCTCCACCAAACAGGACAAGCTTGCATCTGTTATAGTTTTGGAGAAAAATGTGTTCATTTCATGTATGCGCGAAATGCCTTAAAAATGGCTTTAAAATAGATTTGGAGCATGGAGACGATTATCTCGGGATTGCAAGATAACCAAACAAAACTTTTAGTGGATTTCTACTTATTTTATTAAATATCATCTCCACCAAACAGGACAAGCTTGCATCTGTTATAGTTTTGGAGAAAAATGTGTTCATTTCATGTATGCGCGAAATGCCTTAAAAATGGCTTTAAAATGGATTTGGAGCATGGAGACGATTATCTCGGGATTGCAAGATAACCAAACAAAACTTTTAGTGGATTTCTACTTATTTTATTAAATATCATCTCCACCAAACAGGACAAGCTTGCATGTGTTATAGTTTTGGAGAAAAATGTGTTCATTTCATGTATGCGCAAAATGCCTTTGAAATGGCTTTAAAATGGATTTGGAGCATGGAGACGATTATCTCGGGATTGCAAGATAACCAAACAAAACTTTTAGTGGATTTCTACTTATTTTATTAAATATAATCTCCACCAAACAGGACAAGCTTGCATCTGTTATAGTTTTGGAGAAAAATGTGTTCATTTCATGTATGCGCGAAATGCCTTAAAAATGGCTTTAAAATGGATTTGGAGCATGGAGACGATTATCTCGGGATTGCAAGATAACCAAACAAAACTTTTAGTGGATTTCTACTTATTTTATTAAATATCATCTCCACCAAACAGGACAAGCTTGCATCTGTTAGAGTTTTGGAGAAAAATGTGTTCATTTCATGTATGCGCGAAATGCCTTAAAAATGGCTTTAAAATGGATTTGGAGCATTGAGACGATTATCTCGGGATTGCAAGATAACCAAACAAAACTTTTAGTGGATTTCTACTTATTTTATTAAATATCATCTCCACCAAACAGGACAAGCTTGCATGTGTTATAGTTTTGGAGAAAAATGTGTTCATTTCATGTATGCGCAAAATGCCTTTGAAATGGCTTTAAAATGGATTTGGAGCATGGAGACGATTATCTCAGGATGGCAATATAAACAAACGAAACTTTTAGTAGATTTCTACTTATTTTATTAAATATTATCTCCACCAAACAGGACAAGCTTGCATCTGTTATAGTTTTGGAGAAAAATGTGTTCATTTCATGTATGCGCGAAATGCCTTAAAAATGGCTTTAAAATGGATTTGGAGCATGGAGACGATTATCTCGGGATTGCAAGATAACCAAACAAAACTTTTAGTGGATTTCTACTTATTTTATTAAATATCATCTCCACCAAACAGGACTAGCTTGCATCTGTTATAGTTTTGGAGAAAAATGTGTTCATTTCATGTATGCGCGAAATGCCTTAAAAATGGCTTTAAAATGGATTTGGAGCATGGAGACGATTATCTCGGGATTGCAAGATAACCAAACAAAACTTTTAGTGGATTTCTACTTATTTTATTAAATATCATCTCCACCAAACAGGACAAGCTTGCATCTGTTATAGTTTTGGAGAAAAATGTGTTCATTTCATGTATGCGCGAAATGCCTTAAAAATGGCTTTAAAATGGATTTGGAGCATGGAGACGATTATCTCGGGATTGCAAGATAACCAAACAAAACATTTAGTGGATTTCTACTTATTTTATTAAATATCATCTCCACCAAACAGGACAAGCTTGCATCTGTTATAGTTTTGGAGAAAAATGTGTTCATTTCATGTATGCGCTAAATGCCTTAAAAATGGCTTTAAAATGGATTTGGAGCATGGAGACGATTATCTCGGGATTGCAAGATAACCAAACAAAACTTTTAGTGGATTTCTACTTATTTTATTAAATATCATCTCCACCAAACAGGACAAGCTTGCATCTGTTATAGTTTTGGAGAAAAATGTGTTCATTTCATGTATGCGCGAAATGCCTTAAAAATGGCTTTAAAATGGATTTGGAGCATGGAGACGATTATCTCGGGATTGCAAGATAACCAAACAAAACTTTTAGTGGATTTATACTTATTTTATTAAATATCATCTCCACCAAACAGGACAAGCTTGCATCTGTTATAGTTTTGGAGAAAAATGTGTTCATTTCATGTATGCGCGAAATGCCTTAAAAATGGCTTTAAAATGGATTTGGAGCATGGAGACGATTATCTCGGGATTGCAAGATAACCAAACAAAACTTTTAGTGGATTTCTACTTATTTTATTAAATATCATCTCCACCAAACAGGACAAGATTGCATGTGTTATAGTTTTAGAGAAAAATGTGTTCATTTCATGTATGCGCAAAATGCCTTTGAAATGGCTTTAAAATGGATTTGGAGCATGGAGACGATTATCTCGGGATTGCAAGATAACCAAACAAAACTTTTAGTGGATTTCTACTTATTTTATTAAATATCATCTCCACCAAACAGGACAAGCTTGCATCTGTTATAGTTTTGGAGAAAAATGTGTTCATTTCATGTATGCGCGAAATGCCTTAAAAATGGCTTTAAAATGGATTTGGAGCATGGAGACGATTATCTCGGGATTGCAAGATAACCAAACAAAACTTTTAGTGGATTTCTACTTATTTTATTAAATATCATCTCCACCAAACAGGACAAGCTTGCATCAGTTATAGTTTTGGAGAAAAATGTGTTCATTTCATGTATGCGCGAAATGCCTTAAAAATGGCTTTAAAATGGATTTGGAGCATGGAGACGATTATCTCGGGATTGCAAGATAACCAAACAAAACATTTAGTGGATTTCTACTTATTTTATTAAATATCATCTCCACCAAACAGGACAAGCTTGCATCTGTTATAGTTTTGGAGAAAAATGTGTTCATTTCATGTATGCGCTAAATGCCTTAAAAATGGCTTTAAAATGGATTTGGAGCATGGAGACGATTATCTCGGGATTGCAAGATAACCAAACAAAACTTTTAGTGGATTTCTACTTATTTTATTAAATATCATCTCCACCAAACAGGACAAGCTTGCATCAGTTATAGTTTTGGAGAAAAATGTGTTCATTTCATGTATGCGCGAAATGCCTTAAAAATGGCTTTAAAATGGATTTGGAGCATGGAGACGATTATCTCGGGATTGCAAGATAACCAAACAAAACATTTAGTGGATTTCTACTTATTTTATTAAATATCATCTCCACCAAACAGGACAAGCTTGCATCTGTTATAGTTTTGGAGAAAAATGTGTTCATTTCATGTATGCGCTAAATGCCTTAAAAATGGCTTTAAAATGGATTTGGAGCATGGAGACGATTATCTCGGGATTGCAAGATAACCAAACAAAACTTTTAGTGGATTTCTACTTATTTTATTAAATATCATCTCCACCAAACAGGACAAGCTTGCATCTGTTATAGTTTTGGAGAAAAATGTGTTCATTTCATGTATGCGCGAAATGCCTTAAAAATGGCTTTAAAATGGATTTGGAGCATGGAGACGATTATCTCGGGATTGCAAGATAACCAAACAAAACTTTTAGTGGATTTATACTTATTTTATTAAATATCATCTCCACCAAACAGGACAAGCTTGCATCTGTTATAGTTTTGGAGAAAAATGTGTTCATTTCATGTATGCGCGAAATGCCTTAAAAATGGCTTTAAAATGGATTTGGAGCATGGAGACGATTATCTCGGGATTGCAAGATAACCAAACAAAACTTTTAGTGGATTTCTACTTATTTTATTAAATATCATCTCCACCAAACAGGACAAGATTGCATGTGTTATAGTTTTGGAGAAAAATGTGTTCATTTCATGTATGCGCAAAATGCCTTTGAAATGGCTTTAAAATGGATTTGGAGCATGGAGACGATTATCTCGGGATTGCAAGATAACCAAACAAAACTTTTAGTGGATTTCTACTTATTTTATTAAATATCATCTCCACCAAACAGGACAAGCTTGCATCTGTTATAGTTTTGGAGAAAAATGTGTTCATTTCATGTATGCGCGAAATGCCTTAAAAATGGCTTTAAAATGGATTTGGAGCATGGAGACGATTATCTCGGGATTGCAAGATAACCAAACAAAACTTTTAGTGGATTTCTACTTATTTTATTAAATATCATCTCCACCAAACAGGACAAGCTTGCATCAGTTATAGTTTTGGAGAAAAATGTGTTCATTTCATGTATGCGCGAAATGCCTTAAAAATGGCTTTAAAATGGATTTGGAGCATGGAGACGATTATCTCGGGATTGCAAGATAACCAAACAAAACTTTTAGTGGATTTCTACTTATTTTATTAAATATCATCTCCACCAAACAGGACAAGCTTGCATCTGTTATAGTTTTGGAGAAAAATGTGTTCATTTCATGTATGCGCGAAATGCCTTAAAAATGGCTTTAAAATGGATTTGGAGCATGGAGACGATTATCTCGGGATTGCAAGATAACCAAACAAAACTTTTAGTGGTTTTCTACTTATTTTATTAAATATCATCTCCACCAAACAGGACAAGCTTGCATGTGTTATAGTTTTGGAGAAAAATGTGTTCATTTCATGTATGCGCAAAATGCCTTTGAAATGGCTTTAAAATGGATTTGGAGCATGGAGACGATTATCTCAGGATGGCAATATAAACAAACGAAACTTTTAGTAGATTTCTACTTATTTTATTAAATATTATCTCCACCAAACAGGACAAGCTTGCATCTGTTATAGTTTTGGAGAAAAATGTGTTCATTTCATGTATGCGCGAAATGCCTTAAAAATGGCTTTAAAATGGATTTGGAGCATGGAGACGATTATCTCGGGATTGAAAGATAACCAAACAAAACTTTTAGTGGATTTCTACTTATTTTATTAAATATCATCTCCACCAAACAGGACAAGCTTGCATCAGTTATAGTTTTGGAGAAAAATGTGTTCATTTCATGTATGCGCGAAATGCCTTAAAAATGGCTTTAAAATGGATTTGGAGCATGGAGACGATTATCTCGGGATTGCAAGATAACCAAACAAAACTTTTAGTGGATTTCTACTTATTTTATTAAATATCATCTCCACCAAACAGGACAAGCTTGCATCTGTTATAGTTTTGGAGAAAAATGTGTTCATTTCATTTATGAGCGAAATGCCTTAAAAATGGCTTTAAAATGGATTTGGAGCATGGAGACGATTATCTCGGGATTGCAAGATAACCAAACAAAACTTTTAGTGGATTTCTACTTATTTTATTAAATATCATCTCCACCAAACAGGACAAGCTTGCATCTGTTATAGTTTTGGAGAAAAATGTGTTCATTTCATGTATGCGCGAAATGCCTTAAAAATGGCTTTAAAATGGATTTGGAGCATGGAGACGATTATCTCGGGATTGCAAGATAACCAAACAAAACTTTTAGTGGATTTCTACTTATTTTATTAAATATCATCTCCACCAAACAGGACAAGCTTGCATCTGTTATAGTTTTGGAGAAAAATGTGTTCATTTCATGTATGCGCGAAATGCCTTAAAAATGGCTTTAAAATGGATTTGGAGCATGGAGACGATTATCTCGGGATTGCAAGATAACCAAACAAAACTTTTAGTGGATTTCTACTTATTTTATTAAATATCATCTCCACCAAACAGAACAAGCTTGCATCTGTTATAGTTTTGGAGAAAAATGTGTTCATTTCATGTATGCGCGAAATGCCTTAAAAATGGCTTTAAAATGGATTTGGAGCATGGAGACGATTATCTCGGGATTGCAAGATAACCAAACAAAACTTTTAGTGGATTTCTACTTATTTTATTAAATATCATCTCCACCAAACAGGACAAGCTTGCATGTGTTATAGTTTTGGAGAAAAATGTGTTCATTTCATGTATGCGCAAAATGCCTTTGAAATGGCTTTAAAATGGATTTGGAGCATGGAGACGATTATCTCGGGATTGCAAGATAACCAAACAAAACTTTTAGTGGATTTCTACTTATTTTATTAAATATAATCTCCACCAAACAGGACAAGCTTGCATCTGTTATAGTTTTGGAGAAAAATGTGTTCATTTCATGTATGCGCGAAATGCCTTAAAAATGGCTTTAAAATGGATTTGGAGCATGGAGACGATTATCTCGGGATTGCAAGATAACCAAACAAAACTTTTAGTGGATTTCTACTTATTTTATTAAATATCATCTCCACCAAACAGGACAAGCTTGCATCTGTTATAGTTTTGGAGAAAAATGTGTTCATTTCATGTACGCGCGAAATGCCTTAAAAATGGCTTTAAAATGGATTTGGAGCATTGAGACGATTATCTCGGGATTGCAAGATAACCAAACAAAACTTTTAGTGGATTTCTACTTATTTTATTAAATATCATCTCCACCAAACAGGACAAGCTTGCATGTGTTATAGTTTTGGAGAAAAATGTGTTCATTTCATGTATGCGCAAAATGCCTTTGAAATGGCTTTAAAATGGATTTGGAGCATGGAGACGATTATCTCAGGATGGCAATATAAACAAACGAAACTTTTAGTAGATTTCTACTTATTTTATTAAATATTATTTCCACCAAACAGGACAAGCTTGCATCTGTTATAGTTTTGGAGAAAAATGTGTTCATTTCATGTATGCGCGAAATGCCTTAAAAATGGCTTTAAAATGGATTTGGAGCATGGAGACGATTATCTCGGGATTGCAAGATAACCAAACAAAACTTTTAGTGGATTTCTACTTATTTTATTAAATATCATCTCCACCAAACAGGACTAGCTTGCATCTGTTATAGTTTTGGAGAAAAATGTGTTCATTTCATGTATGCGCGAAATGCCTTAAAAATGGCTTTAAAATGGATTTGGAGCATGGAGACGATTATCTCGGGATTGCAAGATAACCAAACAAAACTTTTAGTGGATTTCTACTTATTTTATTAAATATCATCTCCACCAAACAGGACAAGCTTGCATCTGTTATAGTTTTGGAGAAAAATGAGTTCATTTCATGTATGCGCGAAATGCCTTAAAAATGGCTTTAAAATGGATTTGGAGCATGGAGACGATTATCTCGGGATTGCAAGATAACCAAACAAAACATTTAGTGGATTTCTACTTATTTTATTAAATATCATCTCCACCAAACAGGACAAGCTTGCATCTGTTATAGTTTTGGAGAAAAATGTGTTCATTTCATGTATGCGCGAAATGCCTTAAAAATGGCTTTAAAATGGATTTGGAGCATGGAGACGATTATCTCGGGATTGCAAGATAACCAAACAAAACTTTTAGTGGATTTCTACTTATTTTATTAAATATCATCTCCACCAAACAGGACAAGCTTGCATCTGTTATAGTTTTGGAGAAAAATGTGTTCATTTCATGTATGCGCGAAATGCCTTAAAAATGGCTTTAAAATGGATTTGGAGCATGGAGACGATTATCTCGGGATTGCAATATAACCAAACAAAACTTTTAGTGGATTTCTACTTATTTTATTAAATATCATCTCCACCAAACAGGACAAGCTTGCATCTGTTATAGTTTTGGAGAAAAATGTGTTCATTTCATGTATGCGCGAAATGCCTTAAAAATGGCTTTAAAATGGATTTGGAGCATGGAGACGATTATCTCGGGATTGCAAGATAACCAAACAAAACTTTTAGTGGATTTCTACTTATTTTATTAAATATCATCTCCACCAAACAGGACAAGCTTGCATCTGTTATAGTTTTGGAGAAAAATGTGTTCATTTC
Source organism: Anomaloglossus baeobatrachus (assembly GCF_048569485.1). Taxonomy (NCBI): domain Eukaryota; kingdom Metazoa; phylum Chordata; class Amphibia; order Anura; family Aromobatidae; genus Anomaloglossus; species Anomaloglossus baeobatrachus. The sequence continues at coordinate 150,624 of NW_027442188.1, read as the reverse complement.
ATGTATGCGCGAAATGCCTTAAAAATGGCTTTAAAATGGATTTGGAGCATGGAGACGATTATCTCGGGATTGCAAGATAACCAAACAAAACTTTTAGTGGATTTCTACTTATTTTATTAAATATCATCTCCACCAAACAGGACAAGCTTGCATCTGTTATAGTTTTGGAGAAAAATGTGTTCATTTCATGTATGCGCGAAATGCCTTAAAAATGGCTATAAAATGGATTTGGAGCATGGAGACGATTATCTCGGGATTGCAAGATAACCAAACAAAACTTTTAGTGGATTTCTACTTATTTTATTAAATATCATCTCCACCAAACAGGACAAGCTTGCATGTGTTATAGTTTTGGAGAAAAATGTGTTCATTTCATGTATGCGCAAAATGCCTTTGAAATGGCTTTAAAATGGATTTGGAGCATGGAGACGATTATCTCGGGATTGCAAGATAACCAAACAAAACTTTTAGTGGATTTCTACTTATTTTATTAAATATCATCTCCACCAAACAGGACAAGCTTGCATCTGTTATAGTTTTGGAGAAAAATGTGTTCATTTCATGTATGCGCGAAATGCCTTAAAAATGGCTTTAAAATGGATTTGGAGCATGGAGACGATTATCTCGGGATTGCAAGATAACCAAACAAAACTTTTAGTGGATTTCTACTTATTTTATTAAATATCATCTCCACCAAACAGGACAAGCTTGCATCTGTTATAGTTTTGGAGAAAAATGTGTTCATTTCATGTATGCGCAAAATGCCTTAAAAATGGCTTTAAAATGGATTTGGAGCATGGAGACGATTATCTCGGGATTGCAATATAACCAAACAAAACTTTTAGTGGATTTCTACTTATTTTATTAAATATCATCTCCACCAAACAGGACAAGCTTGCATGTGTTATAGTTTTGGAGAAAAATGTGTTAATTTCATGTATGCGCAAAATGCCTTTGAAATGGCTTTAAAATGGATTTGGAGCATGGAGACGATTATCTCGGGATTGCAAGATAACCAAACAAAACATTTAGTGGATTTCTACTTATTTTATTAAATATCATCTCCACCAAACAGGACAAGCTTGCATCTGTTATAGTTTTGGAGAAAAATGTGTTCATTTCATGTATGCGCGAAATGCCTTAAAAATGGCTTTAAAATGGATTTGGAGCATGGAGACGATTATCTCGGGATTGCAATATAACCAAACAAAACTTTTAGTGGATTTCTACTTATTTTATTAAATATCATCTCCACCAAACAGGACAAGCTTGCATGTGTTATAGTTTTGGAGAAAAATGTGTTCATTTCATGTATGCGCAAAATGCCTTTGAAATGGCTTTAAAATGGATTTGGAGCATGGAGACGATTATCTCAGGATGGCAATATAAACAAACGAAACTTTTAGTAGATATCTACTTATTTTATTAAATATTATCTCCACCAAACAGGACAAGCTTGCATCTGTTATAGTTTTGGAGAAAAATGTGTTCATTTCATGTATGCGCGAAATGCCTTAAAAATGGCTTTAAAATGGATTTGGAGCATGGAGACGATTATCTCGGGATTGCAAGATAACCAAACAAAACTTTTAGTGGATTTCTACTTATTTTATTAAATATCATCTCCACCAAACAGGACAAGCTTGCATCTGTTATAGTTTTGGAGAAAAATGTGTTCATTTCATGTATGCGCGAAATGCCTTAAAAATGGCTTTAAAATGGATTTGGAGCATGGAGACGATTATCTCGGGATTGCAAGATAACCAAACAAAACTTTTAGTGGATTTCTACTTATTTTATTAAATATCATCTCCACCAAACAGGACAAGCTTGCATCTGTTATAGTTTTGGAGAAAAATGTGTTCATTTCATGTATGCGCGAAATGCCTTAAAAATGGCTTTAAAATGGATTTGGAGCATGGAGACGATTATCTCGGGATTGCAAGATAACCAAACAAAACTTTTAGTGGATTTCTACTTATTTTATTAAATATCATCTCCACCAAACAGGACAAGCTTGCATGTGTTATAGTTTTGGAGAAAAATGTGTTCATTTCATGTATGCGCAAAATGCCTTTGAAATGGCTTTAAAATGGATTTGGAGCATGGAGACGATTATCTCAGGATGGCAATATAAACAAACGAAACTTTTAGTAGATTTCTACTTATTTTATTAAATATTATCTCCACCAAACAGGACAAGCTTGCATCTTAGTTTTGGAGAAAAATGTGTTCATTTCATGTATGCGCGAAATGCCTTAAAAATGGCTTTAAAATGGATTTGGAGCATGGAGACGATTATCTCGGGATTGCAAGATAACCAAACAAAACTTTTAGTGGATTTCTACTTATTTTATTAAATATCATCTCCACCAAACAGGACAAGCTTGCATCTGTTATGGTTTTGGAGAAAAATGTGTTCATTTCATGTATGCGCGAAATGCCTTAAAAATGGCTTTAAAATGGATTTGGAGCATGGAGACGATTATCTCGGGATTGCAAGATAACCAAACAAAACTTTTAGTGGATTTCTACTTATTTTATTAAATATCATCTCCACCAAACAGGACAAGCTTGCATGTGTTATAGTTTTGGAGAAAAATGTGTTCATTTCATGTATGCGCAAAATGCCTTTGAAATGGCTTTAAAATGGATTTGGAGCATGGAGACGATTATCTCAGGATGGCAATATAAACAAACGAAACTTTTAGTAGATTTCTACTTATTTTATTAAATATTATCTCAACCAAACAGGACAAGCTTGCATCTGTTATAGTTTTGGAGAAAAATGTGTTCATTTCATGTATGCGCGAAATGCCTTAAAAATGGCTTTAAAATGGATTTGGAGCATGGAGACGATTATCTCGGGATTGCAAGATAACCAAACAAAACTTTTAGTGGATTTCTACTTATTTTATTAAATATCATCTCCACCAAACAGGACAAGCTTGCATCTGTTATAGTTTTGAAGAAAAATGTGTTCATTTCATGTATGCGCGAAATGCCTTAAAAATGGCTTTAAAATGGATTTGGAGCATGGAGACGATTATCTCGGGATTGCAATATAACCAAACAAAACTTTTAGTGGATTTCTACTTATTTTATTAAATATCATCTCCACCAAACAGGACAAGCTTGCATCTGTTATAGTTTTGGAGAAAAATGTGTTCATTTCATGTATGCGCGAAATGCCTTAAAAATGGCTTTAAAATGGATTTGGAGCATGGAGACGATTATCTCGGGATTGCAAGATAACCAAACAAAACTTTTAGTGGATTTCTACTTATTTTATTAAATATCATCTCCACCAAACAGGACAAGCTTGCATCTGTTATAGTTTTGGAGAAAAATGTGTTCATTTCATGTATGCGCGAAATGCCTTAAAAATGGCTTTAAAATGGATTTGGAGCATGGAGACGATTATCTCGGGATTGCAATATAACCAAACAAAACTTTTAGTGGATTTCTACTTATTTTATTAAATATCATCTCCACCAAACAGGACAAGCTTGCATCTGTTATAGTTTTGGAGAAAAATGTGTTCATTTCATGTATGCGCGAAATGCCTTCAAAATGGCTTTAAAATGGATTTGGAGCATGGAGACGATTATCTCGGGATTGCAAGATAACCAAACAAAACTTTTAGTGGATTTCTACTTATTTTATTAAATATCATCTCCACCAAACAGGACAAGCTTGCATCTGTTATAGTTTTGGAGAAAAATGTGTTCATTTCATGTATGCGCGAAATGCCTTAAAAATGGCTTTAAAATGGATTTGGAGCATGGAGACGATTATCTCGGGATTGCAAGATAACCAAACAAAACTTTTAGTGGATTTCTACTTATTTTATTAAATATCATCTCCACCAAACAGGACAAGCTTGCATCTGTTATAGTTTTGGAGAAAAATGTGTTCATTTCATGTATGCGCGAAATGCCTTAAAAATGGCTTTAAAATGGATTTGGAGCATGGAGACGATTATCTCGGGATTGCAAGATAACCAAACAAAACTTTTAGTGGATTTCTACTTATTTTATTAAATATCATCTCCACCAAACAGGACAAGCTTGCATGTGTTATAGTTTTGGAGAAAAATGTGTTCATTTCATGTATGCGCAAAATGCCTTTGAAATGGCTTTAAAATGGATTTGGAGCATGGAGACGATTATCTCGGGATTGCAAGATAACCAAACAAAACTTTTAGTGGATTTCTACTTATTTTATTAAATATCATCTCCACCAAACAGGACAAGCTTGCATCTGTTATAGTTTTGGAGAAAAATGTGTTCATTTCATGTATGCGCGAAATGCCTTAAAAATGGCTTTAAAATGGATTTGGAGCATGGAGACGATTATCTCGGGATTGCAAGATAACCAAACAAAACTTTTAGTGGATTTCTACTTATTTTATTAAATATCATCTCCACCAAACAGGACAAGCTTGCATCTGTTATAGTTTTGGAGAAAAATGTGTTCATTTCATGTATGCGCGAAATGCCTTAAAAATAGATTTAAAATGGATTTGGAGCATGGAGACGATTATCTCGGGATTGCAAGATAACCAAACAAAACTTTTAGTGGATTTCTACTTATTTTATTAAATATCATCTCCACCAAACAGGACAAGCTTGCATCTGTTATAGTTTTGGAGAAAAATGTGTTCATTTCATGTATGCGCGAAATGCCTTAAAAATGGCTTTAAAATGGATTTGGAGCATGGAGACGATTATCTCGGGATTGCAAGATAACCAAACAAAACTTTTAGTGGATTTCTACTTATTTTATTAAATATCATCTCCACCAAACAGGACAAGCTTGCATCTGTTATAGTTTTGGAGAAAAATGTGTTCATCTCATGTATGCGCGAAATGCCTTAAAAATGGCTTTAAAATGGATTTGGAGCATGGAGACGATTATCTCGGGATTGCAAGATAACCAAACAAAACTTTTAGTGGATTTCTACTTATTTTATTAAATATCATCTCCACCAAACAGGACAAGCTTGCATCTGTTATAGTTTTGGAGAAAAATGTGTTCATTTCATGTATGCGCGAAATGACTTAAAAATGGCTTTAAAATGGATTTGGAGCATGGAGACGATTATCTCGGGATTGCAAGATAACCAAACAAAACTTTTAGTGGATTTCTACTTATTTTATTAAATATCATCTCCACCAAACAGGACAAGCTTGCATCTGTTATAGTTTTGGAGAAAAATGTGTTCATTTCATGTATGCGCGAAATGCCTTAAAAATGGCTTTAAAATGGATTTGGAGCATGGAGACGATTATCTCTGGATTGCAAGATAACCAAACAAAACTTTTAGTGGATTTCTACTTATTTTATTAAATATCATCTCCACCAAACAGGACAAGCTTGCATCTGTTATAGTTTTGGAGAAAAATGTGTTCATTTCATGTATGCGCGAAATGCCTTAAAAATGGCTTTAAAATGGATTTGGAGCATGGAGACGATTATCTCGGGATTGCAAGATAACCAAACAAAACTTTTAGTGGATTTCTACTTATTTTATTAAATATCATCTCCACCAAACAGGACAAGCTTGCATCTGTTATAGTTTTGGAGAAAAATGTGTTCATTTCATTTATGCGCGAAATGCCTTAGAAATGGGTTTTAATAGCATTTGAAGCATGGAGACGATTATCTCGAGATTGCAAGATAACCAAACAAAACTTTTAGTGGATTTCTACTTATTTTATTAAATATCATCTCCACCAAACAGGACAAGCTTGCATCTGTTATAGTTTTGGAGAAAAATGTGTTCACTTCATGTATGCGCGAAATGCCTTAAAAATGGCTTTAAAATGGATTTGGTGCATGGAGACAATTATCTCGGGATTGCAAGATAACAAAACAAAACTTTTAGTGGATTTCTACTTATTTTATTAAATATCATCTCCACCAAACAGGACAAGCTTGCATCTGTTATAGTTTTGGAGAAAAATGTGTTCATTTCATTTATGCGCGAAATGCCTTAGAAATGGGTTTTAATAGCATTTGAAGCATGGAGACGATTATCTCGAGATTGCAAGATAACCAAACAAAACTTTTAGTGGATTTCTACTTATTTTATTAAATATCATCTCCACCAAACAGGACAAGCTTGCATCTGTTATAGTTTTGGAGAAAAATGTGTTCATTTCATGTATGCGCGAAATGCCTTAAAAATGGCTTTAAAATGGATTTGGAGCATGGAGACGATTATCTCGGGATTGCAAGATAACCAAACAAAACTTTTAGTGGATTTCTACTTATTTTATTAAATATCATCTCCACCAAACAGGACAAGCTTGCATCTGTTATAGTTTTGGAGAAAAATGTGTTCATTTCATGTATGCGCGAAATGCCTTAAAAATGGCTTTAAAATGGATTTGGAGCATGGAGACGATTATCTCGAGATTGCAAGATAACCAAACAAAATTTTTAGTGGATTTCTACTTATTTTATTAAATATCATCTCCACCAAACAGGACAAGCTTGCATCTGTTATAGTTTTGGAGAAAAATGTGTTCATTTCATTTATGCGCGAAATGCCTTAAAAATGGCTTTAAAATGGATTTGGAGCATGGAGACGATTATCTCGGAATTGCAAGATAACCAAACAAAACTTTTAGTGGATTTCTACTTATTTTATTAAATATCATCTCCACCAAACAGGACAAGCTTGCATCTGTTAAAGTTTTGGAGAAAAAAATGTGTTCATTTCATGTATGCGCGAAATGCCTTAAAAATGGCTTTAAAATGGATTTGGAGCATGGAGACGATTATCTCAGGATTGCAAGATAACCAAACAAAACTTTTAGTGGATTTCTACTTATTTTATTAAATATCATCTCCACCAAACAGGACAAGCTTGCATCTGTTATAGTTTTGGAGAAAAATGTGTTCATTTCATGTATGCGCGAAATGCCTTAAAAATGGCTTTAAAATGGATTTGGAGCATGGAGACGATTATCTCGGGATTGCAAGATAACCAAACAAAACTTTTAGTGGATTTCTACTTATTTTATTAAATATCATCTCCACCAAACAGGACAAGCTTGCATCTGTTATAGTTTTGGAGAAAAATGTGTTCATTTCATTTATGCGCGAAATGCCTTAGAAATGGGTTTTATTAGCATTTGAAGCATGGAGACGATTATCTCGAGATTGCAAGATAACCAAACATAACTTTTAGTGGATTTCTACTTATTTTATTAAATATCATCTCCACCAAACAGGACAAGCTTGCATCTGTTATAGTTTTGGAGAAAAATGTGTTCATTTCATGTATGCGCGAAATGCCTTAAAAATGGCTTTAAAAAGGATTTGGAGCATGGAGACGATTATCTCGGGATTGCAAGATAACCAAACAAAACTTTTAGTGGATTTCTACTTATTTTATTAAATATCATCTCCACCAAACAGGACAAGCTTGCATCTGTTATAGTTTTGGAGAAAAATGTGTTCATTTCATTTATGCGCGAAATGCCTTAGAAATGGGTTTTAATAGCATTTGAAGCATGGAGACGATTATCTCGAGATTGCAAGATAACCAAACAAAACTTTTAGTGGATTTCTACTTATTTTATTAAATATCATCTCCACCAAACAGGACAAGCTTGCATCTGTTATAGTTTTGGAGAAAAATGTGTTCATTTCATGTATGCGCGAAATGCCTTAAAAATGGCTTTAAAATGGATTTGGAGCATGGAGACGATTATCTCGGGATTGCAAGATAACCAAACAAACCTTTTAGTGGATTTCTACTTATTTTATTAAATATCATCTCCACCAAACAGGACAAGCTTGCATCTGTTATAGTTTTGGAGAAAAATGTGTTCATTTCATGTATGCGCGAAATGCCTTAAAAATAGCTTTAAAATGGATTTGGAGCATGGAGACGATTATCTCGGGATTGCAAGATAACCAAACAAAACTTTTAGTGGATTTCTACTTATTTTATTAAATATCATCTCCACCAAACAGGACAAGCTTGCATCTGTTATAGTTTTGGAGAAAAATGTGTTCATTTCATTTATGCGCGAAATGCTTTAGAAATGGCTTTAAAATGGATTTGGAGCATGGAGATGATTATCTCGGGATTGCAAGATAACCAAACAAAACTTTTAGTGGATTTCTACTTATTTTATTAAATATCATCTCCACCAAACAGGACAAGCTTGCATCTGTTATAGTTTTGGAGAAAAATGTGTTCATTTCATTTATGCGCGAAATGCCTTAGAAATGGCTTTAAAATGGATTTGGAGCATGGAGACGATTATCTCGGGATTGCAAGATAACCAAACAAAACTTTTAGTGGATTTCTACTTATTTTATTAAATATCATCTCCACCAAACAGGACAAGCTTGCATCTGTTATAGTTTTGGAGAAAAATGTGTTCATTTCATGTATGCGCGAAATGCCTTAAAAATGGCTTTAAAATGGATTTGGAGCATGGAGACGATTATCTCGAGATTGCAAGATAACCAAACAAATTTTTTAGTGGATTTCTACTTATTTTATTAAATATCATCTCCACCAAACAGGACAAGCTTGCATCTGTTATAGTTTTGGAGAAAAATGTGTTCATTTCATTTATGCGCGAAATGCCTTAGAAATGGCTTTAAAATGGATTTGGAGCATGGAGACGATTATCTCGGGATTGCAAGATAACCAAACAAAACTTTTAGTGGATTTCTACTTATTTTATTAAATATCATCTCCACCAAACAGGACAAGCTTGCATCTGTTATAGTTTTGGAGAAAAATGTGTTCATTTCATTTATGCGCGAAATGCCTTAGAAATGGGTTTTAATAGCATTTGAAGCATGGAGACGATTATCTCGAGATTGCAAGATAACCAAACAAAACTTTTAGTGGATTTCTACTTATTTTATTAAATATCATCTCCACCAAACAGGACAAGCTTGCATCTGTTATAGTTTTGGAGAAAAATGTGTTCATTTCATGTATGCGCGAAATGCCTTAAAAATGCATGAAATGAACACATTTTTTCTCCAAAACTTTAACAGATGCAAGCTTGTCCTGTTTGGTGGAGATGATATTTAATAAAATAAGTAGAAATCCACTAAAAGTTTTGTTTGGTTATCTTGCAATCCCGAGATAATCGTCTCCATGCTCCAAATCCATTTTAAAGCCATTTTTAAGGCATTTCGCGCATAAATGAAATGAACACATTTTTCTCCAAAACTATAACAGATGCAAGCTTGTCCTGTTTGGTGGAGATGATATTTAATAAAATAAGTAGAAATCCACTAAAAGTTTTGTTTGGTTATCTTGCAATCCCGAGATAATCGTCTCCATGCTCCAAATCCATTTTAAAGCCATTTTTAAGGCATTTCGCGCATACATGAAATGAACACATTTTTCTCCAAAACTATAACAGATGCAAGCTTGTCCTGTTTGGTGGAGATGATATTTAATAAAATAAGTAGAAATCCACTAAAAGTTTTGTTTGGTTATCTTGCAATCCCGAGATAATTGTCTCCATGCACCAAATCCATTTTAAAGCCATTTTTAAGGCATTTCGCGCATACATGAAGTGAACACATTTTTCTCCAAAACTATAACAGATGCAAGCTTGTCCTGTTTGGTGGAGATGATATTTAATAAAATAAGTAGAAATCCACTAAAAGTTTTGTTTGGTTATCTTGCAATCTCGAGATAATCGTCTCCATGCTTCAAATGCTATTAAAACCCATTTCTAAGGCATTTCGCGCATAAATGAAATGAACACATTTTTCTCCAAAACTATAACAGATGCAAGCTTGTCCTGTTTGGTGGAGATGATATTTAATAAAATAAGTAGAAATCCACTAAAAGTTTTGTTTGGTTATCTTGCAATCCCGAGATAATCGTCTCCATGCTCCAAATCCATTTTAAAGCCATTTTTAAGGCATTTCGCGCATACATGAAATGAACACATTTTTCTCCAAAACTATAACAGATGCAAGCTTGTCCTGTTTGGTGGAGATGATATTTAATAAAATAAGTAGAAATCCACTAAAAGTTTTGTTTGGTTATCTTGCAATCCAGAGATAATCGTCTCCATGCTCCAAATCCATTTTAAAGCCATTTTTAAGGCATTTCGCGCATACATGAAATGAACACATTTTTCTCCAAAACTATAACAGATGCAAGCTTGTCCTGTTTGGTGGAGATGATATTTAATAAAATAAGTAGAAATCCACTAAAAGTTTTGTTTGGTTATCTTGCAATCCCGAGATAATCGTCTCCATGCTCCAAATCCATTTTAAAGCCATTTTTAAGGCATTTCGCGCATACATGAAATGAACACATTTTTCTCCAAAACTATAACAGATGCAAGCTTGTCCTGTTTGGTGGAGATGATATTTAATAAAATAAGTAGAAATCCACTAAAAGTTTTGTTTGGTTATCTTGCAATCCCGAGATAATCGTCTCCATGCTCCAAATCCATTTTAAAGCCATTTTTAAGGCATTTCGCGCATACATGAAATGAACACATTTTTCTCCAAAACTATAACAGATGCAAGCTTGTCCTGTTTGGTGGAGATGATATTTAATCAAATAAGTAGAAATCCACTAAAAGTTTTGTTTGGTTATCTTGCAATCTCGAGATAATCGTCTCCATGCTTCAAATGCTATTAAAACCCATTTCTAAGGCATTTCGCGCATAAATGAAATGAACACATTTTTCTCCAAAACTATAACAGATGCAAGCTTGTCCTGTTTGGTGGAGATGATATTTAATAAAATAAGTAGAAATCCACTAAAAGTTTTGTTTTGTTATCTTGCAATCGCGAGATAATTGTCTCCATGCACCAAATCCATTTTAAAGCCATTTTTAAGGCATTTCGCGCATACATGAAGTGAAAACATTTTTCTCCAAAACTATAACAGATGCAAGCTTGTCCTGTTTGGTGGAGATGATATTTAATAAAATAAGTAGAAATCCACTAAAAGTTTTGTTTGGTTATCTTGCAATCTCGAGATAATCGTCTCCATGCTTCAAATGCTATTAAAACCCATTTCTAAGGCATTTCGCGCATAAATGAAATGAACACATTTTTCTCCAAAACTATAACAGATGCAAGCTTGTCCTGTTTGGTGGAGATGATATTTAATAAAATAAATAGAAATCCACTAAAAGTTTTGTTTGGTTATCTTGCAATCCCGAGATAATCGTCTCCATGCTCCAAATCCATTTTAAAGCCATTTCTAAGGCATTTCGCGCATAAATGAAATGAACACATTTTTCTCCACAACTATAACAGATGCAAGCTTGTCCTGTTTGGTGGAGATGATATTTAATAAAATAAGTAGAAATCCACTAAAAGTTTTGTTTGGTTATCTTGCAATCCCGAGATAATCGTCTCCATGCTCCAAATCCATTTTAAAGCCATTTTTAAGGCATTTCGCGCATACATGAAATGAACACATTTTTCTCCAAAACTATAACAGATGCAAGCTTGTCCTGTTTGGTGGAGATGATATTTAATAAAATAAGTAGAAATCCACTAAAATTTTTGTTTGGTTATCTTGCAATCCCGAGATAATCGTCTCCATGCTCCAAATCCATTTTAAAGCCATTTTTAAGGCATTTCGCGCATACATGAAATGAACACATTTTTCTCCAAAACTATAACAGATGCAAGCTTGTCCTGTTTGGTGGAGATAATATTTAATAAAATAAGTAGAAATCTACTAAAAGTTTCGTTTGTTTATATTGCCATCCTGAGATAATCGTCTCCATGCTCCAAATCCATTTTAAAGCCATTTCAAAGGCATTTTGCGCATACATGAAATGAACACATTTTTCTCCAAAACTATAACACATGCAAGCTTGTCCTGTTTGGTGGAGATGATATTTAATAAAATAAGTAGAAATCCACTAAAAGTTTTGTTTGGTTATCTTGCAATCCCGAGATAATGGTCTCCATGCTCCAAATCCATTTTAAAGCCATTTTTAAGGCATTTCGCGCATACATGAAATGAACACATTTTTCTCCAAAACTATAACAGATGCAAGCTTGTCCTGTTTGGTGGAGATGATATTTAATAAAATAAGTAGAAATCCACTAAAAGTTTTGTTTGGTTATCTTGCAATCCCGAGATAATCGTCTCCATGCTCCAAATCCATTTTAAAGCCATTTTTAAGGCATTTCGCGCATACATGAAATGAACACATTTTTCTCCAAAACTAAGATGCAAGCTTGTCCTGTTTGGTGGAGATAATATTTAATAAAATAAGTAGAAATCTACTAAAAGTTTCGTTTGTTTATATTGCCATCCTGAGATAATCGTCTCCATGCTCCAAATCCATTTTAAAGCCATTTCAAAGGCATTTTGCGCATACATGAAATGAACACATTTTTCTCCAAAACTATAACACATGCAAGCTTGTCCTGTTTGGTGGAGATGATATTTAATAAAATAAGTAGAAATCCACTAAAAGTTTTGTTTGGTTATCTTGCAATCCCGAGATAATGGTCTCCATGCTCCAAATCCATTTTAAAGCCATTTTTAAGGCATTTCGCGCATACATGAAATGAACACATTTTTCTCCAAAACTATAACAGATGCAAGCTTGTCCTGTTTGGTGGAGATGATATTTAATAAAATAAGTAGAAATCCACTAAAAGTTTTGTTTGGTTATCTTGCAATCCCGAGATAATCGTCTCCATGCTCCAAATCCATTTTAAAGCCATTTTTAAGGCATTTCGCGCATACATGAAATGAACACATTTTTCTCCAAAACTAAGATGCAAGCTTGTCCTGTTTGGTGGAGATAATATTTAATAAAATAAGTAGAAATCTACTAAAAGTTTCGTTTGTTTATATTGCCATCCTGAGATAATCGTCTCCATGCTCCAAATCCATTTTAAAGCCATTTCAAAGGCATTTTGCGCATACATGAAATGAACACATTTTTCTCCAAAACTATAACACATGCAAGCTTGTCCTGTTTGGTGGAGATGATATTTAATAAAATAAGTAGAAATCCACTAAAAGTTTTGTTTGGTTATCTTGCAATCCCGAGATAATCGTCTCCATGCTCCAAATCCATTTTAAAGCCATTTTTAAGGCATTTCGCGCATACATGAAATGAACACATTTTTCTCCAAAACTATAACAGATGCAAGCTTGTCCTGTTTGGTGGAGATGATATTTAATCAAATAAGTAGAAATCCACTAAAAGTTTTGTTTGGTTATCTTGCAATCTCGAGATAATCGTCTCCATGCTTCAAATGCTATTAAAACCCATTTCTAAGGCATTTCGCGCATAAATGAAATGAACACATTTTTCTCCAAAACTATAACAGATGCAAGCTTGTCCTGTTTGGTGGAGATGATATTTAATAAAATAAGTAGAAATCCACTAAAAGTTTTGTTTTGTTATCTTGCAATCGCGAGATAATTGTCTCCATGCACCAAATCCATTTTAAAGCCATTTTTAAGGCATTTCGCGCATACATGAAGTGAAAACATTTTTCTCCAAAACTATAACAGATGCAAGCTTGTCCTGTTTGGTGGAGATGATATTTAATAAAATAAGTAGAAATCCACTAAACGTTTTGTTTGGTTATCTTGCAATCTCGAGATAATCGTCTCCATGCTTCAAATGCTATTAAAACCCATTTCTAAGGCATTTCGCGCATAAATGAAATGAACACATTTTTCTCCAAAACTATAACAGATGCAAGCTTGTCCTGTTTGGTGGAGATGATATTTAATAAAATAAATAGAAATCCACTAAAAGTTTTGTTTGGTTATCTTGCAATCCCGAGATAATCGTCTCCATGCTCCAAATCCATTTTAAAGCCATTTCTAAGGCATTTCGCGCATAAATGAAATGAACACATTTTTCTCCACAACTATAACAGATGCAAGCTTGTCCTGTTTGGTGGAGATGATATTTAATAAAATAAGTAGAAATCCACTAAAAGTTTTGTTTGGTTATCTTGCAATCCCGAGATAATCGTCTCCATGCTCCAAATCCATTTTAAAGCCATTTTTAAGGCATTTCGCGCATACATGAAATGAACACATTTTTCTCCAAAACTATAACAGATGCAAGCTTGTCCTGTTTGGTGGAGATGATATTTAATAAAATAAGTAGAAATCCACTAAAATTTTTGTTTGGTTATCTTGCAATCCCGAGATAATCGTCTCCATGCTCCAAATCCATTTTAAAGCCATTTTTAAGGCATTTCGCGCATACATGAAATGAACACATTTTTCTCCAAAACTATAACAGATGCAAGCTTGTCCTGTTTGGTGGAGATAATATTTAATAAAATAAGTAGAAATCTACTAAAAGTTTCGTTTGTTTATATTGCCATCCTGAGATAATCGTCTCCATGCTCCAAATCCATTTTAAAGCCATTTCAAAGGCATTTTGCGCATACATGAAATGAACACATTTTTCTCCAAAACTATAACACATGCAAGCTTGTCCTGTTTGGTGGAGATGATATTTAATAAAATAAGTAGAAATCCACTAAAAGTTTTGTTTGGTTATCTTGCAATCCCGAGATAATGGTCTCCATGCTCCAAATCCATTTTAAAGCCATTTTTAAGGCATTTCGCGCATACATGAAATGAACACATTTTTCTCCAAAACTATAACAGATGCAAGCTTGTCCTGTTTGGTGGAGATGATATTTAATAAAATAAGTAGAAATCCACTAAAAGTTTTGTTTGGTTATCTTGCAATCCCGAGATAATCGTCTCCATGCTCCAAATCCATTTTAAAGCAATTTTTAAGGCATTTCGCGCATACATGAAATGAACACATTTTTCTCCAAAACTAAGATGCAAGCTTGTCCTGTTTGGTGGAGATAATATTTAATAAAATAAGTAGAAATCTACTAAAAGTTTCGTTTGTTTATATTGCCATCCTGAGATAATCGTCTCCATGCTCCAAATCCATTTTAAAGCCATTTCAAAGGCATTTTGCGCATACATGAAATGAACACATTTTTCTCCAAAACTATAACACATGCAAGCTTGTCCTGTTTGGTGGAGATGATATTTAATAAAATAAGTAGAAATCCACTAAAAGTTTTGTTTGGTTATCTTGCAATCCCGAGATAATCGTCTCCATGCTCCAAATCCATTTTAAAGCCATTTTTAAGGCATTTCGCGCATACATGAAATGAACACATTTTTCTCCAAAACTATAACAGATGCAAGCTTGTCCTGTTTAGTGGAGATGATATTTAATAAAATAAGTAGAAATCCACTAAAAGTTTTGTTTGGTTATCTTGCAATCCCGAGATAATCGTCTCCATGCTCCAAATCCATTTTAAAGCCATTTTTAAGGCATTTCGCGCATACATGAAATGAACACATTTTTCTCCAAAACTATAACAGATGCAAGCTTGTCCTGTTTGGTGGAGATGATATTTAATAAAATAAGTAGAAATCCACTAAAAGTTTTGTTTGGTTATCTTGCAATCCCGAGATAATCGTCTCCATGCTCCAAATCCATTTTAAAGCCATTTTTAAGGCATTTCGCGCATACATGAAATGAACACATTTTTCTCCAAAACTATAACAGATGCAAGCTTGTCCTGTTTGGTGGAGATAATATTTAATAAAATAAGTAGATATCTACTAAAAGTTTCGTTTGTTTATATTGCCATCCTGAGATAATCGTCTCCATGCTCCAAATCCATTTTAAAGCCATTTCAAAGGCATTTTGCGCATACATGAAATGAACACATTTTTCTCCAAAACTATAAGACATGCAAGCTTGTCCTGTTTGGTGGAGATGATATTTAATAAAATAAGTAGAAATCCACTAAAAGTTTTGTTTGGTTATATTGCAATCCCGAGATAATCGTCTCCATGCTCCAAATCCATTTTAAAGCCATTTTTAAGGCATTTCGCGCATACATGAAATGAACACATTTTTCTCCAAAACTATAACAGATGCAAGCTTGTCCTGTTTGGTGGAGATGATATTTAATAAAATAAGTAGAAATCCACTAAATGTTTTGTTTGGTTATCTTGCAATCCCGAGATAATCGTCTCCATGCTCCAAATCCATTTTAAAGCCATTTCAAAGGCATTTTGCGCATACATGAAATGAACACATTTTTCTCCAAAACTATAACACATGCAAGCTTGTCCTGTTTGGTGGAGATGATATTTAATAAAATAAGTAGAAATCCACTAAAAGTTTTGTTTGGTTATATTGCAATCCCGAGATAATCGTCTCCATGCTCCAAATCCATTTTAAAGCCATTTTTAAGGCATTTTGCGCATACATGAAATGAACACATTTTTCTCCAAAACTATAACAGATGCAAGCTAGTCCTGTTTGGTGGAGATGATATTTAATAAAATAAGTAGAAATCCACTAAAAGTTTTGTTTGGTTATCTTGCAATCCCGAGATAATCGTCTCCATGCTCCAAATCCATTTTAAAGTCATTTTTAAGGCATTTCGCGCATACATGAAATGAACACATTTTTCTCCAAAACTATAACAGATGCAAGCTTGTCCTGTTTGGTGGAGATAATATTTAATAAAATAAGTAGAAATCTACTAAAAGTTTCGTTTGTTTATATTGCCATCCTGAGATAATCGTCTCCATGCTCCAAATCCATTTTAAAGCCATTTCAAAGGCATTTTGCGCATACATGAAATGAACACATTTTTCTCCAAAACTATAACACATGCAAGCTTGTCCTGTTTGGTGGAGATGATATTTAATAAAATAAGTAGAAATCCACTAAAAGTTTTGTTTGGTTATCTTGCAATCCCGAGATAATCGTCTCAATGCTCCAAATCCATTTTAAAGCCATTTTTAAGGCATTTCGCGCATACATGAAATGAACACATTTTTCTCCAAAACTATAACAGATGCAAGCTTGTCCTGTTTGGTGGAGATGATATTTAATAAAATAAGTAGAAATCCACTAAAAGTTTTGTTTGGTTATCCTGCAATCCCGAGATAATCGTCTCCATGCTCCATATCCATTTTAAAGCCATTTTTAAGGCATTTCGCGCATACATGAAATGAACACATTTTTCTCCAAAACTATAACAGATGCAAGCTTGTCCTGTTTGGTGGAGATGATATTTAATAAAATAAGTAGAAATCTACTAAAAGTTTCGTTTGTTTATATTGCCATCCTGAGATAATCGTCTCCATGCTCCAAATCCATTTTAAAGCCATTTCAAAGGCATTTTGCGCATACATGAAATGAACACATTTTTCTCCAAAACTATAACACATGCAAGCTTGTCCTGTTTGGTGGAGATGATATTTAATAAAATAAGTAGAAATCCACTAAAAGTTTTGTTTGGTTATCTTGCAATCCCGAGATAATCGTCTCCATGCTCCAAATCCATTTTAAAGCCATTTTTAAGGCATTTCGCGCATACATGAAATGAACACATTTTTCTCCAAAACTATAACAGATGCAAGCTTGTCCTGTTTGGTGGAGATGATATTTAATAAAATAAGTAGAAATCCACTAAAAGTTTTGTTTGGTTATCTTGCAATCCCGAGATAATCGTCTCCATGCTCCAAATCCATTTTAAAGCCATTTTTAAGGCATTTCGCGCATACATGAAATGAACACATTTTTCTCCAAAACTATAACAGATGCAAGCTTGTCCTGTTTGGTGGAGATTATATTTAATAAAATAAGTAGAAATCCACTAAAAGTTTTGTTTGGTTATCTTGCAATCCCGAGATAATCGTCTCCATGCTCCAAATCCATTTTAAAGCCATTTCAAAGGCATTTTGCGCATACATGAAATGAACACATTTTTCTCCAAAACTATAACACATGCAAGCTTGTCCTGTTTGGTGGAGATGATATTTAATAAAATAAGTAGAAATCCACTAAAAGTTTTGTTTGGTTATCTTGCAATCCCGAGATAATCGTCTCCATGCTCCAAATCCATTTTAAAGCCATTTTTAAGGCATTTCGCGCATACATGAAATGAACACATTTTTCTCCAAAACTATAACAGATGCAAGCTTGTCCTGTTTGGTGGAGATGATATTTAATAAAATAAGTAGAAATCCACTAAAAGTTTTGTTTGGTTATCTTGCAATCCCGAGATAATCGTCTCCATGCTCCAAATCCATTTTAAAGCCATTTTTAAGGCATTTCACGCATACATGAAATGAACACATTTTTCTCCAAAACTATAACAGATGCAAGCTTGTCCTGTTTGGTGGAGATGATATTTAATAAAATAAGTAGAAATCCACTAAAAGTTTTGTTTGGTTATCTTGCAATCCCGAGATAATCGTCTCCATTCTCCAAATCCATTTTAAAGCCATTTTTAAGGCATTTCGCGCATACATGAAATGAACACATTTTTCTCCAAAACTATAACAGATGCAAGCTTGTCCTGTTTGGTGGAGATGATATTTAATAAAATAAGTAGAAATCCACTAAAAGTTTTGTTTGGTTATCTTGCAATCCTGAGATAATCGTCTCCATGCTCCAAATCCATTTTAAAGCCATTTTTAAGGCATTTCGCGCATAAATGAAATGAACACATTTTTCTCCAAAACTATAACAGATGCAAGCTTGTCCTGTTTGGTGGAGATGATATTTAATAAAATAAGTAGAAATCCACTAAAAGTTTTGTTTGGTTATCTTGCAATCCCGAGATAATCGTCTCCATGCTCCAAATCCATTTTAAAGCCATTTTTAAGGCATTTCGCGCATACATGAAATGAACACATTTTTCTCCAAAACTATAACTGATGCAAGCTTGTCCTGTTTGGTGGAGATGATATTTAATAAAATAAGTAGAAATCCACTAAAAGTTTTGTTTGGTTATCTTGCAATCCCGAGATAATCGTCTCCATGCTCCAAATCCATTTTAAAGCCATTTTTAAGGCATTTCGCGCATACATGAAATGAACACATTTTTCTCCAAAACTATAACAGATGCAAGCTTGTCCTGTTTGGTGGAGATAATATTTAATAAAATAAGTAGAAATCTACTAAAAGTTTCGTTTGTTTATATTGCCATCCTGAGATAATCGTCTCCATGCTCCAAATCCATTTTAAAGCCATTTCAAAGGCATTTTGCGCATACATGAAATGAACACATTTTTCTCCAAAACTATAACACATGCAAGCTTGTCCTGTTTGGTGGAGATGATATTTAATAAAATAAGTAGAAAACCACTAAAAGTTTTGTTTGGTTATCTTGCAATCCCGAGATAATCGTCTCCATGCTCCAAATCCATTTTAAAGCCATTTTTAAGGCATTTCGCGCATACATGAAATGAACACATTTTTCTCCAAAACTATAACAGATGCAAGCTTGTCCTGTTTGGTGGAGATGATATTTAATAAAATAAGTAGAAATCCACTAAAAGTTTTGTTTGGTTATCTTGCAATCCCGAGATAATCGTCTCCATGCTCCAAATCCATTTTAAAGCCATTTCAAAGGCATTTTGCGCATACATGAAATGAACACATTTTTCTCCAAAACTATAACACATGCAAGCTTGTCCTGTTTGGTGGAGATGATATTTAATAAAATAAGTAGAAATCCACTAAAAGTTTTGTTTGGTTATCTTGCAATCTCGAGATAATCGTCTCCATGCTCCAAATCCATTTTAAAGCCATTTTTAAGGCATTTCGCGCATACATGAAATGAACACATTTTTCTCCAAAACTATAACAGATGCAAGCTTGTCCTGTTTGGTGGAGATGATATTTAATAAAATAAGTAGAAATCCACTAAAAGTTTTGTTTGGTTATCTTGCAATCCCGAGATAATCGTCTCCATGGTCCAAATCCATTTTAAAGCCATTTTTAAGGCATTTCGCGCATACATGAAATGAACACATTTTTCTCCAAAACTATAACAGATGCAAGCTTGTCCTGTTTGGTGGAGATGATATTTAATAAAATAAGTAGAAATCCACTAAAAGTTTTGTTTGGTTATCTTGCAATCCCGAGATAATCGTCTCCATGCTCTAAATCCATTTTAAAGCCATTTTTAAGGCATTTCGCGCATACATGAAATGAACACATTTTTCTCCAAAACTATAACAGATGCAAGCTTGTCCTGTTTGGTGGAGATGATATTTAATAAAATAAGTAGAAATCCACTAAAAGTTTTGTTTGGTTATATTGCAATCCCGAGATAATCGTCTTCATGCTCCAAATCCATTTTAAAGCCATTTTTAAGGCATTTCGCGCATACATGAAATGAACACATTTTTCTCCAAAACTATAACAGATGCAAGCTTGTCCTGTTTGGTGGAGATGATATTTAATAAAATAAGTAGAAATCCACTAAAAGTTTTGTTTGGTTATCTTGCAATCCCGAGATAATCGTCTCCATGCTCCAAATCCATTTTAAAGCCATTTTTAAGGCATTTCGCGCATACATGAAATGAACACATTTTTCTCCAAAACTATAACAGATGCAAGCTTGTCCTGTTTGGTGGAGATAATATTTAATAAAATAAGTAGAAATCTACTAAAAGTTTCGTTTGTTTATATTGCCATCCTGAGATAATCGTCTCCATGCTCCAAATCCATTTTAAAGCCATTTCAAAGGCATTTTGCGCATACATGAAATGAACACATTTTTCTCCAAAACTATAACACATGCAAGCTTGTCCTGTTTGGTGGAGATGATGTTTAATAAAATAAGTAGAAATCCACTAAAAGTTTTGTTTGGTTATCTTGCAATCCCGAGATAATCGTCTCCATGCTCCAAATCCATTTTAAAGCCATTTTTAAGGCATTTCGCGCATACATGAAATGAACACATTTTTCTCCAAAACTATAACAGATGCAAGCTTGTCCTGTTTGGTGGAGATGATATTTAATAAAATAAGTAGAAATCCACTAAAAGTTTTGTTTGGTTATCTTGCAATCCCGAGATAATCGTCTCCATGCTCCAAATCCATTTTAAAGCCATTTCAAAGGCATTTTGCGCATACATGAAATGAACACATTTTTCTCCAAAACTATAACACATGCAAGCTTGTCCTGTTTGGTGGAGATGATATTTAATAAAATAAGTAGAAATCCACTAAAAGTTTTGTTTGGTTATCTTGCAATCCCGAGATAATCGTCTCCATGCTCCAAATCCATTTTAAAGCCATTTTTAAGGCATTTCGCGCATACATGAAATGAACACATTTTTCTCCAAAACTATAACAGATGCAAGCGTGTCCTGTTTGGTGGAGATGATATTTAATAAAATAAGTAGAAATCCACTAAAAGTTTTGTTTGGTTATCTTGCAATCCCGAGATAATCGTCTCCATGCTCCAAATCCATTTTAAAGCCATTTTTAAGGCATTTCGCGCATACATGAAATTAACACATTTTTCTCCAAAACTATAACAGATGCAAGCTTGTCCTGTTTGGTGGAGATGATATTTAATAAAATAAGTAGAAATCCACTAAAAGTTTTGTTTGGTTATCTTGCAATCCCGAGATAATCGTCTCCATGCTCCAAATCCATTTTAAAGCCATTTTTAAGGCATTTCGCGCATACATGAAATGAACACATTTTTCTCCAAAACTATAACAGATGCAAGCTTGTCCTGTTTGGTGGAGATGATATTTAATAAAATAAGTAGAAATCCACTAAAAGTTTTGTTTGGTTATCTTGCAATCCCGAGATAATCGTCTCCATGCTCCAAATCCATTTTAAAGCCATTTTTAAGGCATTTCGCGCATACATGAAATGAACACATTTTTCTCCAAAACTATAACAGATGCAAGCTTGTCCTGTTTGGTGGAGATGATATTTAATAAAATAAGTAGAAATCCACTAAAAGTTTTATTTGGTTATCTTGCAATCCCGAGATAATCGTCTCCATGCTCCAAATCCATTTTAAAGCCATTTTTAAGCCATTTCGCGCATACATGAAATGAACACATTTTTCTCCAAAACTATAACAGATGCAAGCTTGTCCTGTTTGGTGGAGATGATATTTAATAAAATAAGTAGAAATCCACTAAAAGTTTTGTTTGGTTATCTTGCAATCCCGAGATAATCGTCTCCATGCTCCAAATCCATTTTAAAGCCATTTTTAAGGCATTTCGCGCATACATGAAATGAACACATTTTTCTCCAAAACTATAACAGATGCAAGCTTGTCCTGTTTGGTGGAGATCATATTTAATAAAATAAGTAGAAATCTACTAAAAGTTTCGTTTGTTTATATTGCCATCCTGAGATAATCGTCTCCATGCTCCAAATCCATTTTAAAGCCATTTCAAAGGCATTTTGCGCATACATGAAATGAACACATTTTTCTCCAAAACTATAACACATGCAAGCTTGTCCTGTTTGGTGGAGATGATATTTAATAAAATAAGTAGAAAACCACTAAAAGTTTTGTTTGGTTATCTTGCAATCCCGAGATAATCGTCTCCATGCTCCAAATCCATTTTAAAGCCATTTTTAAGGCATTTCGCGCATACATGAAATGAACACATTTTTCTCCAAAACTATAACAGATGCAAGCTTGTCCTGTTTGGTGGAGATGATATTTAATAAAATAAGTAGAAATCCACTAAAAGTTTTGTTTGGTTATCTTGCAATCCCGAGATAATCGTCTCCATGCTCCAAATCCATTTTAAAGCCATTTCAAAGGCATTTTGCGCATACATGAAATGAACACATTTTTCTCCAAAACTATAACACATGCAAGCTTGTCCTGTTTGGTGGAGATGATATTTAATAAAATAAGTAGAAATCCACTAAAAGTTTTGTTTGGTTATCTTGCAATCCCGAGATAATCGTCTCCATGCTCCAAATCCATTTTAAAGCCATTTTTAAGGCATTTCGCGCATACATGAAATGAACACATTTTTCTCCAAAACTATAACAGATGCAAGCTTGTCCTGTTTGGTGGAGATGATATTTAATAAAATAAGTAGAAATCCACTAAAAGTTTTGTTTGGTTATCTTGCAATCCCGAGATAATCGTCTCCATGCTCCAAATCCATTTTAAAGCCATTTTTAAGGCATTTCGCGCATACATGAAATGAACACATTTTTCTCCAAAACTATAACAGATGCAAGCTTGTCCTGTTTGGTGGAGATGATATTTAATAAAATAAGTAGAAATCCACTAAAAGTTTTGTTTGGTTATCTTGCAATCCCGAGATAATCGTCTCCATGCTCCAAATCCATGTTAAAGCCATTTTTAAGGCATTTCGCGCATACATGAAATGAACACATTTTTCTCCAAAACTATAACAGATGCAAGCTTGTCCTGTTTGGTGGAGATGATATTTAATAAAATAAGTAGAAATCCACTAAAAGTTTTGTTTGGTTATATTGCAATCCCGAGATAATCGTCTCCATGCTCCAAATCCATTTTAAAGCCATTTTTAAGGCATTTCGCGCATACATGAAATGAACACATTTTTCTCCAAAACTATAACAGATGCAAGCTTGTCCTGTTTGGTGGAGATGATATTTAATAAAATAAGTAGAAATCCACTAAAAGTTTTGTTTGGTTATCTTGCAATCCCGAGATAATCGTCTCCATGCTCCAAATCCATTTTAAAGCCATTTTTAAGGCATTTCGCGCATACATGAAATGAACACATTTTTCTCCAAAACTATAACAGATGCAAGCTTGTCCTGTTTGGTGGAGATAATATTTAATAAAATAAGTAGAAATCTACTAAAAGTTTCGTTTGTTTATATTGCTATCCTGAGATAATCGTCTCCATGCTCCAAATCCATTTTAAAGCCATTTCAAAGGCATTTTGCGCATACATGAAATGAACACATTTTTCTCCAAAACTATAACACATGCAAGCTTGTCCTGTTTGGTGGAGATGATATTTAATAAAATAAGTAGAAACCCACTAAAAGTTTTGTTTGGTTATCTTGCAATCCCGAGATAATCGTCTCCATGCTCCAAATCCATTTTAAAGCCATTTTTAAGGCATTTCGCGCATACATGAAATGAACACATTTTTCTCCAAAACTATAACAGATGCAAGCGTGTCCTGTTTGGTGGAGATGATATTTAATAAAATAAGTAGAAATCCACTAAAAGTTTTGTTTGGTTATCTTGCAATCCCGAGATAATCGTCTCCATGCTCCAAATCCATTTTAAAGCCATTTTTAAGGCATTTCGCGCATACATGAAATTAACACATTTTTCTCCAAAACTATAACAGATGCAAGCTTGTCCTGTTTGGTGGAGATGATATTTAATAAAATAAGTAGAAATCCACTAAAAGTTTTGTTTGGTTATCTTGCAATCCCGAGATAATCGTCTCCATGCTCCAAATCCATTTTAAAGCCATTTTTAAGGCATTTCGCGCATACATGAAATGAACACATTTTTCTCCAAAACTATAACAGATGCAAGCTTGTCCTGTTTGGTGGAGATGATATTTAATAAAATAAGTAGAAATCCACTAAAAGTTTTGTTTGGTTATCTTGCAATCCCGAGATAATCGTCTCCATGCTCCAAATCCATTTTAAAGCCATTTTTAAGGCATTTCGCGCATACATGAAATGAACACATTTTTCTCCAAAACTATAACAGATGCAAGCTTGTCCTGTTTGGTGGAGATGATATTTAATAAAATAAGTAGAAATCCACTAAAAGTTTTATTTGGTTATCTTGCAATCCCGAGATAATCGTCTCCATGCTCCAAATCCATTTTAAAGCCATTTTTAAGCCATTTCGCGCATACATGAAATGAACACATTTTTCTCCAAAACTATAACAGATGCAAGCTTGTCCTGTTTGGTGGAGATGATATTTAATAAAATAAGTAGAAATCCACTAAAAGTTTTGTTTGGTTATCTTGCAATCCCGAGATAATCGTCTCCATGCTCCAAATCCATTTTAAAGCCATTTTTAAGGCATTTCGCGCATACATGAAATGAACACATTTTTCTCCAAAACTATAACAGATGCAAGCTTGTCCTGTTTGGTGGAGATCATATTTAATAAAATAAGTAGAAATCTACTAAAAGTTTCGTTTGTTTATATTGCCATCCTGAGATAATCGTCTCCATGCTCCAAATCCATTTTAAAGCCATTTCAAAGGCATTTTGCGCATACATGAAATGAACACATTTTTCTCCAAAACTATAACACATGCAAGCTTGTCCTGTTTGGTGGAGATGATATTTAATAAAATAAGTAGAAAACCACTAAAAGTTTTGTTTGGTTATCTTGCAATCCCGAGATAATCGTCTCCATGCTCCAAATCCATTTTAAAGCCATTTTTAAGGCATTTCGCGCATACATGAAATGAACACATTTTTCTCCAAAACTATAACAGATGCAAGCTTGTCCTGTTTGGTGGAGATGATATTTAATAAAATAAGTAGAAATCCACTAAAAGTTTTGTTTGGTTATCTTGCAATCCCGAGATAATCGTCTCCATGCTCCAAATCCATTTTAAAGCCATTTCAAAGGCATTTTGCGCATACATGAAATGAACACATTTTTCTCCAAAACTATAACACATGCAAGCTTGTCCTGTTTGGTGGAGATGATATTTAATAAAATAAGTAGAAATCCACTAAAAGTTTTGTTTGGTTATCTTGCAATCCCGAGATAATCGTCTCCATGCTCCAAATCCATTTTAAAGCCATTTTTAAGGCATTTCGCGCATACATGAAATGAACACATTTTTCTCCAAAACTATAACAGATGCAAGCTTGTCCTGTTTGGTGGAGATGATATTTAATAAAATAAGTAGAAATCCACTAAAAGTTTTGTTTGGTTATCTTGCAATCCCGAGATAATCGTCTCCATGCTCCAAATCCATTTTAAAGCCATTTTTAAGGCATTTCGCGCATACATGAAATGAACACATTTTTCTCCAAAACTATAACAGATGCAAGCTTGTCCTGTTTGGTGGAGATGATATTTAATAAAATAAGTAGAAATCCACTAAAAGTTTTGTTTGGTTATCTTGCAATCCCGAGATAATCGTCTCCATGCTCCAAATCCATTTTAAAGCCATTTTTAAGGCATTTCGCGCATACATGAAATGAACACATTTTTCTCCAAAACTATAACAGATGCAAGCTT
Source organism: Anomaloglossus baeobatrachus (assembly GCF_048569485.1). Lineage (NCBI taxonomy): Eukaryota > Metazoa > Chordata > Amphibia > Anura > Aromobatidae > Anomaloglossus > Anomaloglossus baeobatrachus. Next base: position 124,570 of record NW_027442188.1, on the reverse strand, counting down.
GTCCTGTTTGGTGGAGATGATATTTAATAAAATAAGTAGAAATCCACTAAAAGTTTTGTTTGGTTATATTGCAATCCCGAGATAATCGTCTCCATGCTCCAAATCCATTTTAAAGCCATTTTTAAGGCATTTCGCGCATACATGAAATGAACACATTTTTCTCCAAAACTATAACAGATGCAAGCTTGTCCTGTTTGGTGGAGATGATATTTAATAAAATAAGTAGAAATCCACTAAAAGTTTTGTTTGGTTATCTTGCAATCCCGAGATAATCGTCTCCATGCTCCAAATCCATTTTAAAGCCATTTTTAAGGCATTTCGCGCATACATGAAATGAACACATTTTTCTCCAAAACTATAACAGATGCAAGCTTGTCCTGTTTGGTGGAGATAATATTTAATAAAATAAGTAGAAATCTACTAAAAGTTTCGTTTGTTTATATTGCTATCCTGAGATAATCGTCTCCATGCTCCAAATCCATTTTAAAGCCATTTCAAAGGCATTTTGCGCATACATGAAATGAACACATTTTTCTCCAAAACTATAACACATGCAAGCTTGTCCTGTTTGGTGGAGATGATATTTAATAAAATAAGTAGAAACCCACTAAAAGTTTTGTTTGGTTATCTTGCAATCCCGAGATAATCGTCTCCATGCTCCAAATCCATTTTAAAGCCATTTTTAAGGCATTTCGCGCATACATGAAATGAACACATTTTTCTCCAAAACTATAACAGATGCAAGCTTGTCCTGTTTGGTGGAGATGATATTTAATAAAATAAGTAGAAATCCACTAAAAGTTTTGTTTGGTTATCTTGCAATCCCGAGATAATCGTCTCCATGCTCCAAATCCATTTTAAAGCCATTTTTAAGGCATTTCGCGCATACATGAAATGAACACATTTTTCTCCAAAACTATAACAGATGCAAGCTTGTCCTGTTTGGTGGAGATAATATTTAATAAAATAAGTAGAAATCTACTAAAAGTTTCGTTTGTTTATATTGCCATCCTGAGATAATCGTCTCCATGCTCCAAATCCATTTTAAAGCCATTTCAAAGGCATTTTGCGCATACATGAAATGAACACATTTTTCTCCAAAACTATAACACATGCAAGCTTGTCCTGTTTGGTGGAGATGATATTTAATAAAATAAGTAGAAATCCACTAAAAGTTTTGTTTGGTTATCTTGCAATCCCGAGATAATCGTCTCCATGCTCCAAATCCATTTTAAAGCCATTTTTAAGGCATTTCGCGCATACATGAAATGAACACATTTTTCTCCAAAACTATAACAGATGCAAGCTTGTCCTGTTTGGTGGAGATGATATTTAATAAAATAAGTAGAAATCCACTAAAAGTTTTGCTTGGTTATCTTGCAATCCCGAGATAATCGTCTCCATGCTCCAAATCCATTTTAAAGCCATTTTTAAGGCATTTCGCGCATACATGAAATGAACACATTTTTCTCCAAAACTATAACAGATGCAAGCTTGTCCTGTTTGGTGGAGATGATATTTAATAAAATAAGTAGAAATCCATCAAAAGTTTTGTTTGGTTATCTTGCAATCCCGAGATAATCGTCTCCATGCTCCAAATCCATTTTAAAGCCATTTTTAAGGCATTTCGCGCATACATGAAATGAACACATTTTTCTCCAAAACTATAACAGATGCAAGCTTGTCCTGTTTGGTGGAGATGATATTTAATAAAATAAGTAGAAATCCACTAAAAGTTTTGTTTGGTTATCTTGCAATCCCGAGATAATCGTCTCCATGCTCCAAATCCATTTTAAAGCCATTTCAAAGGCATTTTGCGCATACATGAAATGAACACATTTTTCTCCAAAACTATAACACATGCAAGCTTGTCCTGTTTGGTGGAGATGATATTTAATAAAATAAGTAGAAATCCACTAAAAGTTTTGTTTGGTTATCTTGCAATCCCGAGATAATCGTCTCCATGCTCCAAATCCATTTTAAAGCCATTTTTAAGGCATTTCGCGCATACATGAAATGAACACATTTTTCTCCAAAACTATAACAGATGCAAGCTTGTCCTGTTTGGTGGAGATGATATTTAATAAAATAAGTAGAAATCTACTAAAAGTTTCGTTTGTTTATATTGCCATCCTGAGATAATCGTCTCCATGCTCCAAATCCATTTTAAAGCCATTTCAAAGGCATTTTGCGCATACATGAAATGAACACATTTTTCTCCAAAACTATAACACATGCAAGCTTGTCCTGTTTGGTGGAGATGATATTTAATAAAATAAGTAGAAATCCACTAAAAGTTTTGTTTGGTTATCTTGCAATCCCGAGATAATCGTCTCCATGCTCCAAATCCATTTTAAAGCCATTTTTAAGGCATTTCGCGCATACATGAAATGAACACATTTTTCTCCAAAACTATAACAGATGCAAGCTTGTCCTGTTTGGTGGAGATGATATTTAATAAAATAAGTAGAAATCTACTAAAAGTTTCGTTTGTTTATATTGCCATCCTGAGATAATCGTCTCCATGCTCCAAATCCATTTTAAAGCCATTTCAAAGGCATTTTGCGCATACATGAAATGAACACATTTTTCTCCAAAACTATAACACATGCAAGCTTGTCCTGTTTGGTGGAGATGATATTTAATAAAATAAGTAGAAATCCACTAAAAGTTTTGTTTGGTTATCTTGCAATCCCGAGATAATCGTCTCCATGCTCCAAATCCATTTTAAAGCCATTTTTAAGGCATTTCGCGCATACATGAAATGAACACATTTTTCTCCAAAACTATAACAGATGCAAGCTTGTCCTGTTTGGTGGAGATGATATTTAATAAAATAAGTAGAAATCCACTAAAAGTTTTGTTTGGTTATCTTGCAATCCCGAGATAATCGTCTCCATGCTCCAAATCCATTTTAAAGCCATTTTTAAGGCATTTCGCGCATACATGAAATGAACACATTTTTCTCCAAAACTATAACAGATGCAAGCTTGTCCTGTTTGGTGGAGATGATATTTAATAAAATAAGTAGAAATCCACTAAAAGTTTTGTTTGGTTATCTTGCAATCCCGAGATAATCGTCTCCATGCTCCAAATCCATTTTAAAGCCATTTCAAAGGCATTTTGCGCATACATGAAATGAACACATTTTTCTCCAAAACTATAACACATGCAAGCTTGTCCTGTTTGGTGGAGATGATATTTAATAAAATAAGTAGAAATCCACTAAAAGTTTTGTTTGGTTATCTTGCAATCCCGAGATAATCGTCTCCATGCTCCAAATCCATTTTAAAGCCATTTTTAAGGCATTTCGCGCATACATGAAATGAACACATTTTTCTCCAAAACTATAACAGATGCAAGCTTGTCCTGTTTGGTGGAGATGATATTTAATAAAATAAGTAGAAATCCACTAAAAGTTTTGTTTGGTTATCTTGCAATCCCGAGATAATCGTCTCCATGCTCCAAATCCATTTTAAAGCCATTTTTAAGGCATTTCGCGCATACATGAAATGAACACATTTTTCTCCAAAACTATAACAGATGAAAGCTTGTCCTGTTTGGTGGAGATGATATTTAATAAAATAAGTAGAAATCCACTAAAAGTTTTGTTTGGTTATCTTGCAATCCCGAGATAATCGTCTCCATGCTCCAAATCCATTTTAAAGCCATTTTTAAGGCATTTCGCGCATACATGAAATGAACACATTTTTCTCCAAAACTATAACAGATGCAAGCTTGTCCTGTTTGGTGGAGATGATATTTAATAAAATAAGTAGAAATCCACTAAAAGTTTTGTTTGGTTATCTTGCAATCCCGAGATAATAGTCTCCATGCTCCAAATCCATTTTAAAGCCATTTTTAAGGCATTTCGCGCATACATGAAATGAACACATTTTTCTCCAAAACTATAACAGATGCAAGCTTGTCCTGTTTGGTGGAGATGATATTTAATAAAATAAGTAGAAATCCACTAAAAGTTTTGTTTGGTTATCTTGCAATCCCGAGATAATCGTCTCCATGCTCCAAATCCATTTTAAAGCCATTTTTAAGGCATTTCGCGCATACATGAAATGAACACATTTTTCTCCAAAACTATAACAGATGCAAGCTTGTCCTGTTTGGTGGAGATGATATTTAATAAAATAAGTAGAAATCCACTAAAAGTTTTGTTTGGTTATCTTGCAATCCCGAGATAATCGTCTCCATGCTCCAAATCCATTTTAAAGCCATTTTTAAGGCATTTCGCGCATACATGAAATGAACACATTTTTCTCCAAAACTATAACAGATGCAAGCTTGTCCTGTTTGGTGGAGATAATATTTAATAAAATAAGTAGAAATCTACTAAAAGTTTCGTTTGTTTATATTGCCATCCTGAGATAATCGTCTCCATGCTCCAAATCCATTTTAAAGCCATTTCAAAGGCATTTTGCGCATACATGAAATGAACACATTTTTCTCCAAAACTATAACACATGCAAGCTTGTCCTGTTTGGTGGAGATGATATTTAATAAAATAAGTAGAAATCTACTAAAAGTTTCGTTTGTTTATATTGCCATCCTGAGATAATCGTCTGCATGCTCCAAATCCATTTTAAAGCCATTTCAAAGGCATTTTGCGCATACATGAAATGAACACATTTTTCTCCAAAACTATAACACATGCAAGCTTGTCCTGTTTGGTGGAGATGATATTTAATAAAATAAGTAGAAATCCACTAAAAGTTTTGTTTGGTTATCTTGCAATCCCGAGATAATCGTCTCCATGCTCCAAATCCATTTTAAAGCCATTTTTAAGGCATTTCGCGCATACATGAAATGAACACATTTTTCTCCAAAACTATAACTGATGCAAGCTTGTCCTGTTTGGTGGAGATGATATTTAATAAAATAAGTAGAAATCCACTAAAAGTTTTGTTTGGTTATCTTGCAATCCCGAGATAATCGTCTCCATGCTCCAAATCCATTTTAAAGCCATTTTTAAGGCATTTCGCGCATACATGAAATGAACACATTTTTCTCCAAAACTATAACAGATGCAAGCTTGTCCTGTTTGGTGGAGATGATATTTAATAAAATAAGTAGAAATCCACTAAAAGTTTTGTTTGGTTATCTTGCAATCCCGAGATAATCGTCTCCATGCTCCAAATCCATTTTAAAGCCATTTTTAAGGCATTTCGCGCATACATGAAATGAACACATTTTTCTCCAAAACTATAACAGATGCAAGCTTGTCCTGTTTGGTGGAGATGATATTTAATAAAATAAGTAGAAATCCACTAAAAGTTTTGTTTGGTTATCTTGCAATCCCGAGATAATCGTCTCCATGCTCCAAATCCATTTTAAAGCCATTTCAAAGGCATTTTGCGCATACATGAAATGAACACATTTTTCTCCAAAACTATAACACATGCAAGCTTGTCCTGTTTGGTGGAGATGATATTTAATAAAATAAGTAGAAATCCACTAAAAGTTTTGTTTGGTTATCTTGCAATCCCGAGATAATCGTCTCCATGCTCCAAATCCATTTTAAAGCCATTTTTAAGGCATTTCGCGCATACATGAAATGAACACATTTTTCTCCAAAACTATAACAGATGCAAGCTTGTCCTGTTTGGTGGAGATGATATTTAATAAAATAAGTAGAAATCCACTAAAAGTTTTGTTTGGTTATCTTGCAATCCCGAGATAATCGTCTCCATGCTCCAAATCCATTTTAAAGCCATTTTTAAGGCATTTCGCGCATACATGAAATGAACACATTTTTCTCCAAAACTATAACAGATGCAAGCTTGTCCTGTTTGGTGGAGATGATATTTAATAAAATAAGTAGAAATCCACTAAAAGTTTTGTTTGGTTATCTTGCAATCCCGAGATAATCGTCTCCATGCTCCAAATCCATTTTAAAGCCATTTTTAAGGCATTTCGCGCATACATGAAATGAACACATTTTTCTCCAAAACTATAACAGATGCAAGCTTGTCCTGTTTGGTGGAGATGATATTTAATAAAATAAGTAGAAATCCACTAAAAGTTTTGTTTGGTTATCTTGCAATCCCGAGATAATCGTCTCCATGCTCCAAATCCATTTTAAAGCCATTTTTAAGGCATTTCGCGCATACATAAAATGAACACATTTTTCTCCAAAACTATAACAGATGCAAGCTTGTCCTGTTTGGTGGAGATGATATTTAATAAAATAAGTAGAAATTAACTAAAAGTTTTGTTTGGTTATCTTGCAATCCCGAGATAATCGTCTCCATGCTCCAAATCCATTTTAAAGCCATTTTTAAGGCATTTCGCGCATACATGAAATGAACACATTTTTCTCCAAAACTATAACAGATGCAAGCTTGTCCTGTTTGGTGGAGATAATATTTAATAAAATAAGTAGAAATCTACTAAAAGTTTCGTTTGTTTATATTGCCATCCTGAGATAATCGTCTCCATGCTCCAAATCCATTTTAAAGCCATTTCAAAGGCATTTTGCGCATACATGAAATGAACACATTTTTCTCCAAAACTATAACACATGCAAGCTTGTCCTGTTTGGTGGAGATGATATTTAATAAAATAAGTAGAAATCTACTAAAAGTTTCGTTTGTTTATATTGCCATCCTGAGATAATCGTCTCCATGCTCCAAATCCATTTTAAAGCCATTTCAAAGGCATTTTGCGCATACATGAAATGAACACATTTTTCTCCAAAACTATAACACATGCAAGCTTGTCCTGTTTGGTGGAGATGATATTTAATAAAATAAGTAGAAATCCACTAAAAGTTTTGTTTGGTTATCTTGCAATCCCGAGATAATCGTCTCCATGCTCCAAATCCATTTTAAAGCCATTTTTAAGGCATTTCGCGCATACATGAAATGAACACATTTTTCTCCAAAACTATAACAGATGCAAGCTTGTCCTGTTTGGTGGAGATGATATTTAATAAAATAAGTAGAAATCCACTAAAAGCTTTGTTTGGTTATCTTGCAATCCCGAGATAATCGTCTCCATGCTCCAAATCCATTTTAAAGCCATTTTTAAGGCATTTCGCGCATACATGAAATGAACACATTTTTCTCCAAAACTATAACAGATGCAAGCTTGTCCTGTTTGGTGGAGATGATATTTAATAAAATAAGTAGAAATCCACTAAAAGTTTTGTTTGGTTATCTTGCAATCCCGAGATAATCGTCTCCATGCTCCAAATCCATTTTAAAGCCATTTTTAAGGCATTTCGCGCATACATGAAATGAACACATTTTTCTCCAAAACTATAACAGATGCAAGCTTGTCCTGTTTGGTGGAGATGATATTTAATAAAATAAGTAGAAATCCACTAAAAGTTTTGTTTGGTTATCTTGCAATCCCGAGATAATCGTCTCCATGCTCCAAATCCATTTTAAAGCCATTTCAAAGGCATTTTGCGCATACATGAAATGAACACATTTTTCTCCAAAACTATAACACATGCAAGCTTGTCCTGTTTGGTGGAGATGATATTTAATAAAATAAGTAGAAATCCACTAAAAGTTTTGTTTGGTTATCTTGCAATCCCGAGATAATCGTCTCCATGCTCCAAATCCATTTTAAAGCCATTTTTAAGGCATTTCGCGCATACATGAAATGAACACATTTTTCTCCAAAACTATAACAGATGCAAGCTTGTCCTGTTTGGTGGAGATGATATTTAATAAAATAAGTAGAAATCCACTAAAAGTTTTGTTTGGTTATCTTGCAATCCCGAGATAATCGTCTCCATGCTCCAAATCCATTTTAAAGCCATTTTTAAGGCATTTCGCGCATACATGAAATGAACACATTTTTCTCCAAAACTATAACAGATGCAAGCTTGTCCTGTTTGGTGGAGATGATATTTAATAAAATAAGTAGAAATCCACTAAAAGTTTTGTTTGGTTATCTTGCAATCCCGAGATAATCGTCTCCATGCTCCAAATCCATTTTAAAGCCATTTTTAAGGCATTTCGCGCATACATGAAATGAACACATTTTTCTTCAAAACTATAACAGATGCAAGCTTGTCCTGTTTGGTGGAGATGATATTTAATAAAATAAGTAGAAATCCACTAAAAGTTTTGTTTGGTTATCTTGCAATCCCGAGATAATCGTCTCCATGCTCCAAATCCATTTTAAAGCCATTTTTAAGGCATTTCGCGCATACATGAAATGAACACATTTTTCTCCAAAACTATAACAGATGCAAGCTTGTCCTGTTTGGTGGAGATGATATTTAATAAAATAAGTAGAAATCCACTAAAAGTTTTGTTTGGTTATCTTGCAATCCCGAGATAATCGTCTCCATGCTCCAAATCCATTTTAAAGCCATTTTTAAGGCATTTCGCGCATACATGAAATGAACACATTTTTCTCCAAAACTATAACAGATGCAAGCTTGTCCTGTTTGGTGGAGATGATATTTAATAAAATAAGTAGAAATCCACTAAAAGTTTTGTTTGGTTATCTTGCAATCCCGAGATAATCGTCTCCATGCTCCAAATCCATTTTAAAGCCATTTTTAAGGCATTTCGCGCATACATGAAATGAACACATTTTTCTCCAAAACTATAACAGATGCAAGCTTGTTCTGTTTGGTGGAGATGATATATAATAAAATAAGTAGAAATTAACTAAAAGTTTTGTTTGGTTATCTTGCAATCCCGAGATAATCGTCTCCATGCTCCAAATCCATTTTAAAGCCATTTTTAAGGCATTTCGCGCATACATGAAATGAACACATTTTTCTCCAAAACTATAACAGATGCAAGCTTGTCCTGTTTGGTGGAGATAATATTTAATAAAATAAGTAGAAATCTACTAAAAGTTTCGTTTGTTTATATTGCCATCCTGAGATAATCGTCTCCATGCTCCAAATCCATTTTAAAGCCATTTCAAAGGCATTTTGCGCATACATGAAATGAACACATTTTTCTCCAAAACTATAACATATGCAAGCTTGTCCTGTTTGGTGGAGATGATATTTAATAAAATAAGTAGAAATCCACTAAAAGTTTTGTTTGGTTATCTTGCAATCCCGAGATAATCGTCTCCATGCTCCAAATCCATTTTAAAGCCATTTTTAAGGCATTTCGCGCATACATGAAATGAACACATTTTTCTCCAAAACTATAACAGATGCAAGCTTGTCCTGTTTGGTGGAGATAATATTTAATAAAATAAGTAGAAATCTACTAAAAGTTTCGTTTGTTTATATTGCCATCCTGAGATAATCGTCTCCATGCTCCAAATCCATTTTAAAGCCATTTCAAAGGCATTTTGCGCATACATGAAATGAACACATTTTTCTCCAAAACTATAACACATGCAAGCTTGTCCTGTTTGGTGGAGATGATATTTAATAAAATAAGTAGAAATCCACTAAAAGTTTTGTTTGGTTATCTTGCAATCCCGAGATAATCGTCTCCATGCTCCAAATCCATTTTAAAGCCATTTTTAAGGCATTTCGCGCATACATGAAATGAACACATTTTTCTCCAAAACTATAACAGATGCAAGCTTGTCCTGTTTGGTGGAGATAATATTTAATAAAATAAGTAGAAATCTACTAAAAGTTTCGTTTGTTTATATTGCCATCCTGAGATAATCGTCTCCATGCTCCAAATCCATTTTAAAGCCATTTCAAAGGCATTTTGCGCATACATGAAATGAACACATTTTTCTCCAAAACTATAACACATGCAAGCTTGTCCTGTTTGGTGGAGATGATATTTAATAAAATAAGTAGAAATCCACTAAAAGTTTTGTTTGGTTATCTTGCAATCCCGAGATAATCGTCTCCATGCTCCAAATCCATTTTAAAGCCATTTTTAAGGCATTTCGCGCATACATGAAATGAACACATTTTTCTCCAAAACTATAACAGATGCAAGCTTGTCCTGTTTGGTGGAGATGATATTTAATAAAATAAGTAGAAATCCACTAAAAGTTTTGTTTGGTTATCTTGCAATCCCGAGATAATCGTCTCCATGCTCCAAATCCATTTTAAAGCCATTTCAAAGGCATTTTGCGCATACATGAAATGAACACATTTTTCTCCAAAACTATAACACATGCAAGCTTGTCCTGTTTGGTGGAGATGATATTTAATAAAATAAGTAGAAATCCACTAAAAGTTTTGTTTGGTTATCTTGCAATCCCGAGATAATCGTCTCCATGCTCCAAATCCATTTTAAAGCCATTTTTAAGGCATTTCGCGCATACATGAAATGAACACATTTTTCTCCAAAACTATAACAGATGCAAGCTTGTCCTGTTTGGTGGAGATGATATTTAATAAAATAAGTAGAAATCCACTAAAAGTTTTGTTTGGTTATCTTGCAATCCCGAGATAATCGTCTCCATGCTCCAAATCCATTTTAAAGCCATTTTTAAGGCATTTCGCGCATACATGAAATGAACACATTTTTCTCCAAAACTATAACAGATGCAAGCTTGTCCTGTTTGGTGGAGATGATATTTAATAAAATAAGTAGAAATCCACTAAAAGTTTTGTTTGGTTATCTTGCAATCCCGAGATAATCGTCTCCATGCTCCAAATCCATTTTAAAGCCATTTTTAAGGCATTTCGCGCATACATGAAATGAACACATTTTTCTCCAAAACTATACCAGATGCAAGCTTGTCCTGTTTGGTGGAGATGATATTTAATAAAATAAGTAGAAATCCACTAAAAGTTTTGTTTGGTTATCTTGCAATCCCGAGATAATCGTCTCCATGCTCCAAATCCATTTTAAAGCCATTTTTAAGGCATTTCGCGCATACATGAAATGAACACATTTTTCTACAAAACTATAACAGATGCAAGCTTGTCCTGTTTGGTGGAGATGATATTTAATAAAATAAGTAGAAATCCACTAAAAGTTTTGTTTGGTTATCTTGCAATCCCGAGATAATCGTCTCCATGCTCCAAATCCATTTTAAAGCCATTTTTAAGGCATTTCGCGCATACATGAAATGAGCACATTTTTCTCCAAAACTATAACAGATGCAAGCTTGTCCTGTTTGGTGGAGATGATATTTAATAAAATAAGTAGAAATCCACTAAAAGTTTTGTTTGGTTATCTTGCAATCCCGAGATAATCGTCTCCATGCTCCAAATCCATTTTAAAGCCATTTTTAAGGCATTTCGCGCATACATGAAATGAACACATTTTTCTCCAAAACTATAACAGATGCAAGCTTGTCCTGTTTGGTGGAGATGATATTTAATAAAATAAGTAGAAATCCACTAAAAGTTTTGTTTGGTTATCTTGCAATCCCGAGATAATCGTCTCCATGCTCCAAATCCATTTTAAAGCCATTTTTAAGGCATTTCGCGCATACATGAAATGAACACATTTTTCTCCAAAACTATAACAGATGCAAGCTTGTCCTGTTTGGTGGAGATAATATTTAATAAAATAAGTAGAAATCTACTAAAAGTTTCGTTTGTTTATATTGCCATCCTGAGATAATCGTCTCCATGCTCCAAATCCATTTTAAAGCCATTTCAAAGGCATTTTGCGCATACATGAAATGAACACATTTTTCTCCAAAACTATAACACATGCAAGCTTGTCCTGTTTGGTGGAGATGATATTTAATAAAATAAGTAGAAATCCACTAAAAGTTTTGTTTGGTTATCTTGCAATCCCGAGATAATCGTCTCCATGCTCCAAATCCATTTGAAAGCCATTTTTAAGGCATTTCGCGCATACATGAAATGAACACATTTTTCTCCAAAACTATAACAGATGCAAGCTTGTCCTGTTTGGTGGAGATGATATTTAATAAAATAAGTAGAAATCCACTAAAAGTTTTGTTTGGTTATCTTGCAATCCCGAGATAATCGTCTCCATGCTCCAAATCCATTTTAAAGCCATTTTTAAGGCATTTCGCGCATACATGAAATGAACACATTTTTCTCCAAAACTATAACACATGCAAGCTTGTCCTGTTTGGTGGAGATGATATTTAATAAAATAAGTAGAAATCCACTAAAAGTTTTGTTTGGTTATCTTGCAATCCCGAGATAATCGTCTCCATGCTCCAAATCCATTTTAAAGCCATTTTTAAGGCATTTCGCGCATACATGAAATGAACACATTTTTCTCCAAAACTATAACAGATGCAAGCTTGTCCTGTTTGGTGGAGATGATATTTAATAAAATAAGTAGAAATCCACTAAAAGTTTTGTTTGGTTATCTTGCAATCCCGAGATAATCGTCTCCATGCTCCAAATCCATTTTAAAGCCATTTTTAAGGCATTTCGCGCATACATGAAATGAACACATTTTTCTCCAAAACTATAACAGATGCAAGCTTGTCCTGTTTGGTGGAGATGATATTTAATAAAATAAGTAGAAATCCACTAAAAGTTTTGTTTGGTTATATTGCAATCCCGAGATAATCGTCTCCATGCTCCAAATCCATTTTAAAGCCATTTTTAAGGCATTTCGCGCATACATGAAATGAACACATTTTTCTCCAAAACTATAACAGATGCAAGCTTGTCCTGTTTGGTGGAGATGATATTTAATAAAATAAGTAGAAATCCACTAAAAGTTTTGTTTGGTTATCTTGCAATCCCGAGATAATCGTCTTCATGCTCCAAATCCATTTTAAAGCCATTTTTAAGGCATTTCGCGCATACATGAAATGAACACATTTTTCTCCAAAACTATAACAGATGCAAGCTTGTCCTGTTTGGTGGAGATAATATTTAATAAAATAAGTAGAAATCTACTAAAAGTTTCGTTTGTTTATATTGCCATCCTGAGATAATCGTCTCCATGCTCCAAATCCATTTTAAAGCCATTTCAAAGGCATTTTGCGCATACATGAAATGAACACATTTTCTCCAAAACTATAACACATGCAAGCTTGTCCTGTTTGGTGGAGATGATATTTAATAAAATAAGTAGAAATCCACTAAAAGTTTTGTTTGGTTATCTTGCAATCCCGAGATAATCGTCTCCATGCTCCAAATCCATTTTAAAGCCATTTTTAAGGCATTTCGCGCATACATGAAATGAACACATTTTTCTCCAAAACTATAACAGATGCAAGCTTGTCCTGTTTGGTGGAGATGATATTTAATAAAATAAGTAGAAATCCACTAAAAGTTTTGTTTGGTTATCTTGCAATCCCGAGATAATCGTCTCCATGCTCCAAATCCATTTTAAAGCCATTTTTAAGGCATTTCGCGCATACATGAAATGAACACATTTTTCTCCAAAACTATAACAGATGCAAGCTTGTCCTGTTTGGTGGAGATGATATTTAATAAAATAAGTAGAAATCCACTAAAAGTTTTGTTTGGTTATCTTGCAATCCCGAGATAATCGTCTCCATGCTCCAAATCCATTTTAAAGCCATTTCAAAGGCATTTTGCGCATACATGAAATGAACACATTTTTCTCCAAAACTATAACACATGCAAGCTTGTCCTGTTTGGTGGAGATGATATTTAATAAAATAACTAGAAATCCACTAAAAGTTTTGTTTGGTTATCTTGCAATCCCGAGATAATCGTCTCCATGCTCCAAATCCATTTTAAAGCCATTTTTAAGGCATTTCGCGCATACATGAAATGAACACATTTTTCTCCAAAACTATAACAGATGCAAGCTTGTCCTGTTTGGTGGAGATGATATTTAATAAAATAAGTAGAAATCCACTAAAAGTTTGGTTTGGTTATCTTGCAATCCCGAGATAATCGTCTCCATGCTCCAAATCCATTTTAAAGCCATTTTTAAGGCATTTCGCGCATACATGAAATGAACACATTTTTCTCCAAAACTATAACAGATGCAAGCTTGTCCTGTTTGGTGGAGATGATATTTAATAAAATAAGTAGAAATCCACTAAAATTTTTGTTTGTTTATCTTGCAATCCCGAGATAATCGTCTCCATGCTCCAAATCCATTTTAAAGCCATTTTTAAGGCATTTCGCGCATACATGAAATGAACACATTTTTCTCCAAAACTATAACAGATGCAAGCTTGTCCTGTTTGGTGGAGATGATATTTAATAAAATAAGTAGAAATCCACTAAAAGTTTTGTTTGGTTATATTGCAATCCCGAGATAATCGTCTCCATGCTCCAAATCCATTTTAAAGCCATTTTTAAGGCATTTCGCGCATACATGAAATGAACACATTTTTCTCCAAAACTATAACAGATGCAAGCTTGTCCTGTTTGGTGGAGATGATATTTAATAAAATAAGTAGAAATCAACTAAAAGTTTTGTTTGGTTATCTTGCAATCCCGAGATAATCGTCTCCATGCTCCAAATCCATTTTAAAGCCATTTTTAAGGCATTTCGCGCATATATGAAATGAACACATTTTTCTCCAAAACTATAACAGATGCAAGCTTGTCCTGTTTGGTGGAGATAATATTTATTAAAATAAGTAGAAATCCACTAAAAGTTTCGTTTGTTTATATTGCCATCCTGAGATAATCGTCTCCATGCTCCAAATCCATTTTAAAGCCATTTCAAAGGCATTTTGCGCATACATGAAATGAACACATTTTTCTCCAAAACTATAACACATGCAAGCTTGTCCTGTTTGGTGGAGATGATATTTAATAAAATAAGTAGAAATCCACTAAAAGTTTTGTTTGGTTATCTTGCAATCCCGAGATAATCGTCTCCATGCTCCAAATCCATTTTAAAGCCATTTTTAAGGCATTTCGTGCATACATGAAATGAACACATTTTTCTCCAAAACTATAACAGATGCAAGCTTGTCCTGTTTGGTGGAGATGATATTTAATAAAATAAGTAGAAATCCACTAAAAGTTTTGTTTGGTTATCTTGCAATCCCGAGATAATCGTCTCCATGCTCCAAATCCATTTTAAAGCCATTTTTAAGGCATTTCGCGCATACATGAAATGAACACATTTTTCTCCAAAACTATAACAGATGCAAGCTTGTCCTGTTTGGTGGAGATGATATTTAATAAAATAAGTAGAAATCCACTAAAAGTTTTGTTTGGTTATCTTGCAATCCCGAGATAATCGTCTCCATGCTCCAAATCCATTTTAAAGCCATTTTTAAGGCATTTCGCGCATACATGAAATGAACACATTTTTCTCCAAAACTATAACAGATGCAAGCTTGTCCTGTTTGGTGGAGATGATATTTAATAAAATAAGTAGAAATCCACTAAAAGTTTTGTTTGGTTATCTTGCAATCCCGAAATAATCGTCTCCATGCTCCAAATCCATTTTAAAGCCATTTTTAAGGCATTTCGCGCATACATGAAATGAACACATTTTTCTCCAAAACTATAACAGATGCAAGCTTGTCCTGTTTGGTGGAGATGATATTTAATAAAATAAGTAGAAATCCACTAAAATTTTTGTTTGGTTATCTTGCAATCCCGAGATAATCGTCTCCATGCTCCAAATCCATTTTAAAGACATTTTTAAGGCATTTCGCGCATACATGAAATGAACACATTTTTCTCCAAAACTATAACACATGCAAGCTTGTCCTGTTTGGTGGAGATGATATTTAATAAAATAAGTAGAAATCCACTAAAATTTTTGTTTGGTTATCTTGCAATCCCGAGATAATCGTCTCCATGCTCCAAATCCATTTTAAAGACATTTTTAAGGCATTTCGCGCATACATGAAATGAACACATTTTTCTCCAAAACTATAACACATGCAAGCTTGTCCTGTTTGGTGGAGATGATATTTAATAAAATAAGTAGAAATCCACTAAAAGTTTTGTTTGGTTATATTGCAATCCCGAGATAATCGTCTCCATGCTCCAAATCCATTTTAAAGCCATTTTTAAGGCATTTCGCGCATACATGAAATGAACACATTTTTCTCCAAAACTATAACAGATGCAAGCTTGTCCTGTTTGGTGGAGATAATATTTAATAAAATAAGTAGAAATCTACTAAAAGTTTCGTTTGGTTATCTTGCAATCCCGAGATAATCGTCTCCATGCTCCAAATCCATTTTAAAGCCATTTTTAAGGCATTTCGCGCATACATGAAATGAACACATTTTTCTCCAAAACTATAACAGATGCAAGCTTGTCCTGTTTGGTGGAGATGATATTTAATAAAATAAGTAGAAATCCACTAAAAGTTTTGTTTGGTTATATTGCAATCCCGAGATAATCGTCTCCATGCTCCAAATCCATTTTAAAGCCATTTTTAAGGCATTTCGCGCATACATGAAATGAACACATTTTTCTCCAAAACTATAACAGATGCAAGCTTGTCCTGTTTGGTGGAGATGATATTTAATAAAATAAGTAGAAATCCACTAAAAGTTTTGTTTGGTTATCTTGCAATCCCGAGATAATCGTCTCCATGCTCCAAATCCATTTTAAAGCCATTTTTAAGGCATTTCGCGCATACATGAAATGAACACATTTTTCTCCAAAACTATAACAGATGCAAGCTTGTCCTGTTTGGTGGAGATAATATTTAATAAAATAAGTAGAAATCTACTAAAAGTTTCGTTTGTTTATATTGCCATCCTGAGATAATCGTCTCCATGCTCCAAATCCATTTTAAAGCCATTTCAAAGGCATTTTGCGCATACATGAAATGAACACATTTTTCTCCAAAACTATAACACATGCAAGCTTGTCCTGTTTGGTGGAGATGATATTTAATAAAATAAGTAGAAATCCACTAAAAGTTTTGTTTGGTTATCTTGCAATCCCGAGATAATCGTCTCCATGCTCCAAATCCATTTAAAGCCATTTTTAAGGCATTTCGCGCATACATGAAATGAACACATTTTTCTCCAAAACTATAACAGATGCAAGCTTGTCCTGTTTGGTGGAGATGATATTTAATAAAATAAGTAGAAATCCACTAAAAGTTTTGTTTGGTTATCTTGCAATCCCGAGATAATCGTCTCCATGCTCCAAATCCATTTTAAAGCCATTTTTAAGGCATTTCGCGCATACATGAAATGAACACATTTTTCTCCAAAACTATAACAGATGCAAGCTTGTCCTGTTTGGTGGAGATGATATTTAATAAAATAAGTAGAAATCCACTAAAAGTTTTGTTTGGTTATCTTGCAATCCCGAGATAATCGTCTCCATGCTCCAAATCCATTTTAAAGCCATTTTTAAGGCATTTCGCGCATACATGAAATGAACACATTTTTCTCCAAAACTATAACAGATGCAAGCTTGTCCTGTTTGGTGGAGATGATATTTAATAAAATAAGTAGAAATCCACTAAAAGTTTTGTTTGGTTATCTTGCAATCCCGAGATAATCGTCTCCATGCTCCAAATCCATTTTAAAGCCATTTTTAAGGCATTTCGCGCATACATGAAATGAACACATTTTTCTCCAAAACTATAACAGATGCAAGCTTGTCCTGTTTGGTGGAGATGATATTTAATAAAATAAGTAGAAATCCACTAAAAGTTTTGTTTGGTTATCTTGCAATCCCGAGATAATCGTCTCCATGCTCCAAATCCATTTTAAAGCCATTTCAAAGGCATTTTGCGCATACATGAAATGAACACATTTTTCTCCAAAACTATAACACATGCAAGCTTGTCCTGTTTGGTGGAGATGATATTTAATAAAATAAGTAGAAATCCACTAAAAGTTTTGTTTGGTTATCTTGCAATCCCGAGATAATCGTCTCCATGCTCCAAATCCATTTTAAAGCCATTTTTAAGGCATTTCGCGCATACATGAAATGAACACATTTTTCTCCAAAACTATAACAGATGCAAGCTTGTCCTGTTTGGTGGAGATGATATTTAATAAAATAAGTAGAAATCCACTAAAAGTTTCGTTTGTTTATATTGCCATCCTGAGATAATCGTCTCCATGCTCCAAATCCATTTTAAAGCCATTTCAAAGGCATTTTGCGCATACATGAAATGAACACATTTTTCTCCAAAACTATAACACATGCAAGCTTGTCCTGTTTGGTGGAGATGATATTTAATAAAATAAGTAGAAATCCACTAAAAGTTTTGTTTGGTTATCTTGCAATTCCGAGATAATCGTCTCCATGCTCCAAATCCATTTTAAAGCCATTTTTAAGGCATTTCGCGCATACATGAAATGAACACATTTTTCTCCAAAACTATAACAGATGCAAGCTTGTCCTGTTTGGTGGAGATGATATTTAATAAAATAAGTAGAAATCCACTAAAAGTTTTGTTTGGTTATCTTGCAATCCCGAGATAATCGTCTCCATGCTCCAAATCCATTTTAAAGCCATTTTTAAGGCATTTCGCGCATACATGAAATGAACACATTTTTCTCCAAAACTATAACAGATGCAAGCTTGTCCTGTTTGGTGGAGATGATATTTAATAAAATAAGTAGAAATCCACTAAAAGTTTTGTTTGGTTATCTTGCAATCCCGAGATAATCGTCTCCATGCTCCAAATCCATTTTAAAGCCATTTTTAAGGCATTTCGCGCATACATGAAATGAACACATTTTTCTCCAAAACTATAACAGATGCAAGCTTGTCCTGTTTGGTGGAGATGATATTTAATAAAATAAGTAGAAATCCACTAAAAGTTTTGTTTGGTTATCTTGCAATCCCGAGATAATCGTCTCCATGCTCCAAATCCATTTTAAAGCCATTTTAAAGGCATTTTGCGCATACATGAAATGAACACATTTTTCTCCAAAACTATAACACATGCAAGCTTGTCCTGTTTGGTGGAGATGATATTTAATAAAATAAGTAGAAATCCACTAAAAGTTTTGTTTGGTTATCTTGCAATCCCGAGATAATCGTCTCCATGCTCCAAATCCATTTTAAAGCCATTTTTAAGGCATTTCGCGCATACATGAAATGAACACATTTTTCTCCAAAACTATAACAGATGCAAGCTTGTCCTGTTTGGTGGAGATGATATTTAATAAAATAAGTAGAAATCCACTAAAAGTTTTGTTTGGTTATCTTGCAATCCCGAGATAATCGTCTCCATGCTCCAAATCCATTTTAAAGCCATTTTTAAGGCATTTCGCGCATACATGAAATGAACACATTTTTCTCCAAAACTATAACAGATGCAAGCTTGTCCTGTTTGGTGGAGATGATATTTAATAAAATAAGTAGAAATCCACTAAAGGTTTTGTTTGGTTATCTTGCAATCCCGAGATAATCGTCTCCATGCTCCAAATCCATTTTAAAGCCATTTTGAAGGCATTTCGCGCATACATGAAATGAACACATTTTTCTCCAAAACTATAACAGATGCAAGCTTGTCCTGTTTGGTGGAGATGATATTTAATAAAATAAGTAGAAATCCACTAAAAGTTTTGTTTGGTTATCTTGCAATCCCGAGATAATCGTCTCCATGCTCCAAATCCATTTTAAAGTCATTTTTAAGGCATTTCGCGCATACATGAAATGAACACATTTTTCTCCAAAACTATAACAGATGCAAGCTTGTCCTGTTTGGTGGAGATGATATTTAATAAAATAAGTAGAAATCCACTAAAAGTTTTGTTTGGTTATCTTGCAATCCCGAGATAATCGTCTCCATGCTCCAAATCCATTTTAAAGCCATTTTTAAGGCATTTCGCGCATACATGAAATGAACACATTTTTCTCCAAAACTATAACAGATGCAAGCTTGTCCTGTTTGGTGGAGATGATATTTAATAAAATAAGTAGAAATCCACTAAAAGTTTTGTTTGGTTATATTGCAATCCCGAGATAATCGTCTCCATGCTCCAAATCCATTTTAAAGCCATTTTTAAGGCATTTCGCGCATACATGAAATGAACACATTTTTCTCCAAAACTATAACAGATGCAAGCTTGTCCTGTTTGGTGGAGATGATATTTAATAAAATAAGTAGAAATCCACTAAAAGTTTTGTTTGGTTATCTTGCAATCCCGAGATAATCGTCTCCATGCTCCAAATCCATTTTAAAGCCATTTTTAAGGCATTTCGCGCATACATGAAATGAACACATTTTTCTCCAAAACTATAACAGATGCAAGCTTGTCCTGTTTGGTGGAGATGATATTTAATAAAATAAGTAGAAATCCACTAAAAGTTTTGTTTGGTTATCTTGCAATCCCGAGATAATCGTCTCCATGCTCCAAATCCATTTTAAAGCCATTTTTAAGGCATTTCGCGCATACATGAAATGAACACATTTTTCTCCAAAACTAAGATGCAAGCTTGTCCTGTTTGGTGGAGATAATATTTAAAAAAATAAGTAGAAATCTACTAAAAGTTTCGTTTGTTTATATTGCCATCCTGAGCTAATCGTCTCCATGCTCCAAATCCATTTTAAAGCCATTTCAAAGGCATTTTGCGCATACATGAAATGAACACATTTTTCTCCAAAACTATAACACATGCAAGCTTGTCCTGTTTGGTGGAGATGATATTTAATAAAATAAGTAGAAATCCACTAAAAGTTTTGTTTGGTTATCTTGCAATCCCGAGATAATCGTCTCCATGCTCCAAATCCATTTTAAAGCCATTTTTAAGGCATTTCGCGCATACATGAAATGAACACATTTTTCTCCAAAACTATAACAGATGCAAGCTTGTCCTGTTTGGTGGAGATGATATTTAATAAAATAAGTAGAAATCCACTAAAAGTTTTGTTTGGTTATCTTGCAATCCCGAGATAATCGTTTCCATGCTCCAAATCCATTTTAAAGCCATTTTTAAGGCATTTCGCGCATACATGAAATGAACACATTTTTCTCCAAAACTATAACAGATGCAAGCTTGTCCTGTTTGGTGGAGATGATATTTAATAAAATAAGTAGAAATCCACTAAAAGTTTTGTTTGGTTATCTTGCAATCCCGAGATAATCGTCTCCATGCTCCAAATCCATTTTAAAGCCATTTTTAAGGCATTTCGCGCATACATGAAATGAACACATTTTTCTCCAAAACTATAACAGATGCAAGCTTGTCCTGTTTGGTGGAGATAATATTTAATAAAATAAGTAGAAATCTACTAAAAGTTTCGTTTGTTTATATTGCCATCCTGAGATAATCGTCTCCATGCTCCAAATCCATTTTAAAGCCATTTCAAAGGCATTTTGCGCATACATGAAATGAACACATTTTTCTCCAAAACTATAACACATGCAAGCTTGTCCTGTTTGGTGGAGATGATATTTAATAAAATAAGTAGAAATCCACTAAAAGTTTTGTTTGGTTATCTTGCAATCCCGAGATAATCGTCTCCATGCTCCAAATCCATTTTAAAGCCATTTTTAAGGCATTTCGCGCATACATGAAATGAACACATTTTTCTCCAAAACTATAACAGATGCAAGCTTGTCCTGTTTGGTGGAGATGATATTTAATAAAATAAGTAGAAATCCACTAAAAGTTTTGTTTGGTTATCTTGCAATCCCGAGATAATCGTCTCCATGCTCCAAATCCATTTTAAAGCCATTTTTAAGGCATTTCGCGCATACATGAAATGAACACATTTTTCTCCAAAACTATAACAGATGCAAGCTTGTCCTGTTTGGTGGAGATGATATTTAATAAAATAAGTAGAAATCCATAAAAGTTTTGTTTGGTTATCTTGCAATCCCGAGATAATCGTCTCCATGCTCCAAATCCATTTTAAAGCCATTTTTAAGGCATTTCGCGCATACATGAAATGAACACATTTTTCTCCAAAACTATAACAGATGCAAGCTTGTCCTGTTTGGTGGAGATGATATTTAATAAAATAAGTAGAAATCCACTAAAAGTTTTGTTTGGTTATCTTGCAATCCCGAGATAATCGTCTCCATGCTCCAAATCCATTTTAAAGCCATTTCAAAGGCATTTTGCGCATACATGAAATGAACACATTTTTCTCCAAAACTATAACAGATGCAAGCTTGTCCTGTTTGGTGGAGATGATATTTAATAAAATAAGTAGAAATCCACTAAAAGTTTTGTTTGGTTATCTTGCAATCCCGAAATAATCGTCTCCATGCTCCAAATCCATTTTAAAGCCATTTTTAAGGCATTTCGCGCATACATGAAATGAACACATTTTTCTCCAAAACTATAACAGATGCAAGCTTGTCCTGTTTGGTGGAGATGATATTTAATAAAATAAGTAGAAATCCACTAAAATTTTTGTTTGGTTATCTTGCAATCCCGAGATAATCGTCTCCATGCTCCAAATCCATTTTAAAGCCATTTTTAAGGCATTTCGCGCATACATGAAATGAACACATTTTTCTCCAAAACTATAACACATGCAAGCTTGTCCTGTTTGGTGGAGATGATATTTAATAAAATAAGTAGAAATCCACTAAAAGTTTTGTTTGGTTATATTGCAATCCCGAGATAATCGTCTCCATGCTCCAAATCCATTTTAAAGCCATTTTTAAGGCATTTCGCGCATACATGAAATGAACACATTTTTCTCCAAAACTATAACAGATGCAAGCTTGTCCTGTTTGGTGGAGATGATATTTAATAAAATAAGTAGAAATCCACTAAAAGTTTTGTTTGGTTATCTTGCAATCCCGAGATAATCGTCTCCATGCTCCAAATCCATTTTAAAGCCATTTTTAAGGCATTTCGCGCATACATGAAATGAACACATTTTTCTCCAAAACTATAACAGATGCAAGCTTGTCCTGTTTGGTGGAGATGATATTTAATAAAATAAGTAGAAATCCACTAAAAGTTTTGTTTGGTTATCTTGCAATCCCGAGATAATCGTCTCCATGCTCCAAATCCATTTTAAAGCCATTTTTAAGGCATTTCGCGCATACATGAAATGAACACATTTTTCTCCAAAACTATAACAGATGCAAGCTTGTCCTGTTTGGTGGAGATGATATTTAATAAAATAAGTAGAAATCCACTAAAAGTTTTGTTTGGTTATCTTGCAATCCCGAGATAATCGTCTCCATGCTCCAAATCCATTTTAAAGCCATTTCAAAGGCATTTTGCGCATACATGAAATGAACACATTTTTCTCCAAAACTGTAACACATGCAAGCTTGTCCTGTTTGGTGGAGATGATATTTAATAAAATAAGTAGAAATCCACTAAAAGTTTTGTTTGGTTATCTTGCAGTCCCGAGATAATCGTCTCCATGCTCCAAATCCATTTTAAAGCCATTTTTAAGGCATTTCGCGCATACATGAAATGAACACATTTTTCTCCAAAACTATAACAGATGCAAGCTTGTCCTGTTTGGTGGAGATGATATTTAATAAAATAAGTAGAAATCCACTAAAAGTTTTGTTTGGTTATCTTGCAATCCCGAGATAATCGTCTCCATGCTCCAAATCCATTTTAAAGCCATTTTTAAGGCATTTCGCGCATACATGAAATGAACACATTTTTCTCCAAAACTATAACACATGCAAGCTTGTCCTGTTTGGTGGAGATGATATTTAATAAAATAAGTAGAAATCCACTAAAAGTTTTGTTTGGTTATCTTGCAATCCCGAGATAATCGTCTCCATGCTCCAAATCCATTTTAAAGCCATTTTGAAGGCATTTCGCGCATACATGAAATGAACACATTTTTCTCCAAAACTATAACAGATGCAAGCTTGTCCTGTTTGGTGGAGATGATATTTAATAAAATAAGTAGAAATCCACTAAAAGTTTTGTTTGGTTATCTTGCAATCCCGAGATAATCGTCTCCATGCTCCAAATCCATTTTAAAGCCATTTTTAAGGCATTTCGCGCATACATGAAATGAACACATTTTTCTCCAAAACTATAACAGATGCAAGCTTGTCCTGTTTGGTGGAGATGATATTTAATAAAATAAGTAGAAATCCACTAAAAGTTTTGTTTGGTTATCTTGCAATCCCGAGATAATCGTCTCCATGCTCCAAATCCATTTTAAAGCCATTTTTAAGGCATTTCGCGCATACATGAAATGAACACATTTTTCTCCAAAACTATAACAGATGCAAGCTTGTCCTGTTTGGTGGAGATGATATTTAATAAAATAAGTAGAAATCCACTAAAAGTTTTGTTTGGTTATATTGCAATCCCGAGATAATCGTCTCCATGCTCCAAATCCATTTTAAAGCCATTTTTAAGGCATTTCGCGCATACATGAAATGAACACATTTTTCTCCAAAACTATAACAGATGCAAGCTTGTCCTGTTTGGTGGAGATGATATTTAATAAAATAAGTAGAAATCCACTAAAAGTTTTGTTTGGTTATCTTGCAATCCCGAGATAATCGTCTCCATGCTCCAAATCCATTTTAAAGCCATTTTTAAGGCATTTCGCGCATACATGAAATGAACACATTTTTCTCCAAAACTATAACAGATGCAAGCTTGTCCTGTTTGGTGGAGATGATATTTAATAAAATAAGTAGAAATCCACTAAAAGTTTTGTTTGGTTATCTTGCAATCCCGAGATAATCGTCTCCATGCTCCAAATCCATTTTAAAGCCATTTCAAAGGCATTTTGCGCATACATGAAATGAACACATTTTTCTCCAAAACTGTAACACATGCAAGCTTGTCCTGTTTGGTGGAGATGATATTTAATAAAATAAGTAGAAATCCACTAAAAGTTTTGTTTGGTTATCTTGCAGTCCCGAGATAATCGTCTCCATGCTCCAAATCCATTTTAAAGCCATTTTTAAGGCATTTCGCGCATACATGAAATGAACACATTTTTCTCCAAAACTATAACAGATGCAAGCTTGTCCTGTTTGGTGGAGATGATATTTAATAAAATAAGTAGAAATCCACTAAAAGTTTTGTTTGGTTATCTTGCAATCCCGAGATAATCGTCTCCATGCTCCAAATCCATTTTAAAGCCATTTTTAAGGCATTTCGCGCATACATGAAATGAACACATTTTTCTCCAAAACTATAACACATGCAAGCTTGTCCTGTTTGGTGGAGATGATATTTAATAAAATAAGTAGAAATCCACTAAAAGTTTTGTTTGGTTATCTTGCAATCCCGAGATAATCGTCTCCATGCTCCAAATCCATTTTAAAGCCATTTTTAAGGCATTTCGCGCATACATGAAATGAACACATTTTTCTCCAAAACTATAACAGATGCAAGCTTGTCCTGTTTGGTGGAGATGATATTTAATAAAATAAGTAGAAATCCACTAAAAGTTTTGTTTGGTTATCTTGCAATCCCGAGATAATCGTCTCCATGCTCCAAATCCATTTTAAAGCCATTTTTAAGGCATTTCGCGCATACATGAAATGAACACATTTTTCTCCAAAACTATACAGATGCAAGCTTGTCCTGTTTGGTGGAGATGATATTTAATAAAATAAGTAGAAATCCACTAAAAGTTTTGTTTGGTTATATTGCAATCCCGAGATAATCGTCTCCATGCTCCAAATCCATTTTAAAGCCATTTTTAAGGCATTTCGCGCATACATGAAATGAACACATTTTTCTCCAAAACTATAACAGATGCAAGCTTGTCCTGTTTGGTGGAGATGATATTTAATAAAATAAGTAGAAATCCACTAAAAGTTTTGTTTGGTTATCTTGCAATCCCGAGATAATCGTCTCCATGCTCCAAATCCATTTTAAAGCCATTTTTAAGGCATTTCGCGCATACATGAAATGAACACATTTTTCTCCAAAACTATAACAGATGCAAGCTTGTCCTGTTTGGTGGAGATAATATTTAATAAAATAAGTAGAAATCTACTAAAAGTTTCGTTTGTTTATATTGCCATCCTGAGATAATCGTCTCCATGCTCCAAATCCATTTTAAAGCCATTTCAAAGGCATTTTGCGCATACATGAAATGAACACATTTTTCTCCAAAACTATAACACATGCAAGCTTGTCCTGTTTGGTGGAGATGATATTTAATAAAATAAGTAGAAATCCACTAAAAGTTTTGTTTGGTTATCTTGCAATCCCGAGATAATCGTCTCCATGCTCCAAATCCATTTTAAAGCCATTTTTAAGGCATTTCGCGCATACATGAAATGAACACATTTTTCTCCAAAACTATAACAGATGCAAGCTTGTCCTGTTTGGTGGAGATGATATTTAATAAAATAAGTAGAAATCCACTAAAAGTTTTGTTTGGTTATCTTGCAATCCCGAGATAATCGTCTCCATGCTCCAAATCCATTTTAAAGCCATTTTTAAGGCATTTCGCGCATACATGAAATGAACACATTTTTCTCCAAAACTATAACAGATGCAAGCTTGTCCTGTTTGGTGGAGATAATATTTATTACAATAAGTAGATATCTACTAAAGTTTCGTTTGTTTATATTGCCATCCTGAGATAATCGTCTCCATGCTCCAAATCCATTTTAAAGCCATTTCAAAGGCATTTTGCGCATACATGAAATGAACACATTTTTCTCCAAAACTATAACACATGCAAGCTTGTCCTGTTTGGTGGAGATGATATTTAATAAAATAAGTAGAAATCCACTAAAAGTTTTGTTTGGTTATATTGCAATCCCGAGATAATCGTCTCCATGCTCCAAATCCATTTTAAAGCCATTTTTAAGGCATTTCGCGCATACATGAAATGAACACATTTTTCTCCAAAACTATAACAGATGCAAGCTTGTCCTGTTTGGTGGAGATGATATTTAATAAAATAAGTAGAAATTCACTAAATGTTTTGTTTGGTTATCTTGCAATCCCGAGATAATCGTCTCCATGCTCCAAATCCATTTTAAAGCCATTTCAAAGGCATTTTGCGCATACATGAAATGAACACATTTTTCTCCAAAACTATAACACATGCAAGCTTGTCCTGTTTGGTGGAGATGATATTTAATAAAATAAGTAGAAATCCACTAAAAGTTTTGTTTGGTTATATTGCAATCCCGAGATAATCGTCTCCATGCTCCAAATCCATTTTAAAGCCATTTTTAAGGCATTTCGCGCATACATGAAATGAACACATTTTTCTCCAAAACTATAACAGATGCAAGCTTGTCCTGTTTGGTGGAGATGATATTTAATAAAATAAGTAGAAATCCACTAAAAGTTTTGTTTGGTTATCTTGCAATCCCGAGATAATCGTCTCCATGCTCCAAATCCATTTTAAAGCCATTTTTAAGGCATTTCGCGCATACATGAAATGAACACATTTTTCTCCAAAACTATAACAGATGCAAGCTTGTCCTGTTTGGTGGAGATGATATTTAATAAAATAAGTAGAAATCCACTAAAAGTTTTGTTTGGTTATCTTGCAATCCCGAGATAATCGTCTCCATGCTCCAAATCCATTTTAAAGCCATTTCAAAGGCATTTTGCGCATACATGAAATGAACACATTTTTCTCCAAAACTATAACACATGCAAGCTTGTCCTGTTTGGTGGAGATGATATTTAATAAAATAAGTAGAAATCCACTAAAAGTTTTGTTTGGTTATCTTGCAATCCCGAGATAATCGTCTCCATGCTCCAAATCCATTTTAAAGCCATTTTTAAGGCATTTCGCGCATACATGAAATGAACACATTTTTCTCCAAAACTATAACAGATGCAAGCTTGTCCTGTTTGGTGGAGATGATATTTAATAAAATAAGTAGAAATCCACTAAAAGTTTTGTTTGGTTATCTTGCAATCCCGAGATAATCGTCTCCATGCTCCAAATCCATTTTAAAGCCATTTTTAAGGCATTTCGCGCATACATGAAATGAACACATTTTTCTCCAAAACTATAACAGATGCAAGCTTGTCCTGTTTGGTGGAGATGATATTTAATAAAATAAGTAGAAATCCACTAAAAGTTTTGTTTGGTTATCTTGCAATCCCGAGATAATCGTCTCCATGCTCCAAATCCATTTTAAAGCCATTTTTAAGGCATTTCGCGCATACATGAAATGAACACATTTTTCTCCAAAACTATAACACATGCAAGCTTGTCCTGTTTGGTGGAGATGATATTTAATAAAATAAGTAGAAATCCACTAAACGTTTTGTTTGGTTATCTTGCAATCCCGAGATAATCGTCTCCATGCTCCAAATCCATTTTAAAGCCATTTTTAAGGCATTTCGCGCATACATGAAATGAACACATTTTTCTCCAAAACTATAACAGATGCAAGCTTGTCCTGTTTGGTGGAGATGATATTTAATAAAATAAGTAGAAATCCACTAAAAGTTTTGTTTGGTTATCTTGCAATCCCGAGATAATCGTCTCCATGCTCCAAATCCATTTTAAAGCCATTTTTAAGGCATTTCGCACATACATGAAATGAACACATTTTTCTCCAAAACTATAACAGATGCAAGCTTGTCCTGTTTGGTGGAGATGATATTTAATAAAATAAGTAGAAATCCACTAAAAGTTTTGTTTGGTTATCTTGCAATCCCGAGATAATCGTCTCCATGCTCCAAATCCATTTTAAAGCCATTTTTAAGGCATTTCGCGCATACATGAAATGAACACATTTTTCTCCAAAACTATAACAGATGCAAGCTTGTCCTGTTTGGTGGAGATGATATTTAATAAAATAAGTAGAAATCCACTAAAAGTTTTGTTTGGTTATCTTGCAATCCCGAGATAATCGTCTCCATGCTCCAAATCCATTTTAAAGCCATTTTTAAGGCATTTCGCGCATACATGAAATGAACACATTTTTCTCCAAAACTATAACAGATGCAAGCTTGTCCTGTTTGGTGGAGATGATATTTAATAAAATAAGTAGAAATCCACTAAAAGTTTTGTTTGGTTATCTTGCAATCCCGAGATAATCGTCTCCATGCTCCAAATCCATTTTAAAGCCATTTTGAAGGCATTTCGCGCATACATGAAATGAACACATTTTTCTCCAAAACTATAACAGATGCAAGCTTGTCCTGTTTGGTGGAGATGATATTTAATAAAATAAGTAGAAATCCACTAAAAGTTTTGTTTGGTTATCTTGCAATCCCGAGATAATCGTCTCCATGCTCCAAATCCATTTTAAAGCCATTTTTAAGGCATTTCGCGCATACATGAAATGAACACATTTTTCTCCAAAACTATAACAGATGCAAGCTTGTCCTGTTTGGTGGAGATGATATGTAATAAAATAAGTAGAAATCCACTAAAAGTTTTGTTTGGTTATCTTGCAATCCCGAGATAATCGTCTCCATGCTCCAAATCCATTTTAAAGCCATTTTTAAGGCATTTCGCGCATACATGAAATGAACACATTTTTCTCCAAAACTATAACAGATGCAAGCTTGTCCTGTTTGGTGGAGATGATATTTAATAAAATAAGTAGAAATCCACTAAAAGTTTTGTTTGGTTATATTGCAATCCCGAGATAATCGTCTCCATGCTCCAAATCCATTTTAAAGCCATTTTTAAGGCATTTCGCGCATACATGAAATGAACACATTTTTCTCCAAAACTATAACAGATGCAAGCTTGTCCTGTTTGGTGGAGATGATATTTAATAAAATAAGTAGAAATCCACTAAAAGTTTTGTTTGGTTATCTTGCAATCCCGAGATAATCGTCTCCATGCTCCAAATCCATTTTAAAGCCATTTTTAAGGCATTTCGCGCATACATGAAATGAACACATTTTTCTCCAAAACTATAACAGATGCAAGCTTGTCCTGTTTGGTGGAGATGATATTTAATAAAATAAGTAGAAATCCACTAAAAGTTTTGTTTGGTTATCTTGCAATCCCGAGATAATCGTCTCCATGCTCCAAATCCATTTTAAAGCCATTTTTAAGGCATTTCGCGCATACATGAAATGAACACATTTTTCTCCAAAACTAAGATGCAAGCTTGTCCTGTTTGGTGGAGATAATATTTAAAAAAATAAGTAGAAATCTACTAAAAGTTTCGTTTGTTTATATTGCCATCCTGAGCTAATCGTCTCCATGCTCCAAATCCATTTTAAAGCCATTTCAAAGGCATTTTGCGCATACATGAAATGAACACATTTTTCTCCAAAACTATAACACATGCAAGCTTGTCCTGTTTGGTGGAGATGATATTTAATAAAATAAGTAGAAATCCACTAAAAGTTTTGTTTGGTTATCTTGCAATCCCGAGATAATCGTCTCCATGCTCCAAATCCATTTTAAAGCCATTTTTAAGGCATTTCGCGCATACATGAAATGAACACATTTTTCTCCAAAACTATAACAGATGCAAGCTTGTCCTGTTTGGTGGAGATGATATTTAATAAAATAAGTAGAAATCCACTAAAAGTTTTGTTTGGTTATCTTGCAATCCCGAGATAATCGTTTCCATGCTCCAAATCCATTTTAAAGCCATTTTTAAGGCATTTCGCGCATACATGAAATGAACACATTTTTCTCCAAAACTATAACAGATGCAAGCTTGTCCTGTTTGGTGGAGATGATATTTAATAAAATAAGTAGAAATCCACTAAAAGTTTTGTTTGGTTATCTTGCAATCCCGAGATAATCGTCTCCATGCTCCAAATCCATTTTAAAGCCATTTTTAAGGCATTTCGCGCATACATGAAATGAACACATTTTTCTCCAAAACTATAACAGATGCAAGCTTGTCCTGTTTGGTGGAGATAATATTTAATAAAATAAGTAGAAATCTACTAAAAGTTTCGTTTGTTTATATTGCCATCCTGAGATAATCGTCTCCATGCTCCAAATCCATTTTAAAGCCATTTCAAAGGCATTTTGCGCATACATGAAATGAACACATTTTTCTCCAAAACTATAACACATGCAAGCTTGTCCTGTTTGGTGGAGATGATATTTAATAAAATAAGTAGAAATCCACTAAAAGTTTTGTTTGGTTATCTTGCAATCCCGAGATAATCGTCTCCATGCTCCAAATCCATTTTAAAGCCATTTTTAAGGCATTTCGCGCATACATGAAATGAACACATTTTTCTCCAAAACTATAACAGATGCAAGCTTGTCCTGTTTGGTGGAGATGATATTTAATAAAATAAGTAGAAATCCACTAAAAGTTTTGTTTGGTTATCTTGCAATCCCGAGATAATCGTCTCCATGCTCCAAATCCATTTTAAAGCCATTTTTAAGGCATTTCGCGCATACATGAAATGAACACATTTTTCTCCAAAACTATAACAGATGCAAGCTTGTCCTGTTTGGTGGAGATGATATTTAATAAAATAAGTAGAAATCCATAAAAGTTTTGTTTGGTTATCTTGCAATCCCGAGATAATCGTCTCCATGCTCCAAATCCATTTTAAAGCCATTTTTAAGGCATTTCGCGCATACATGAAATGAACACATTTTTCTCCAAAACTATAACAGATGCAAGCTTGTCCTGTTTGGTGGAGATGATATTTAATAAAATAAGTAGAAATCCACTAAAAGTTTTGTTTGGTTATCTTGCAATCCCGAGATAATCGTCTCCATGCTCCAAATCCATTTTAAAGCCATTTCAAAGGCATTTTGCGCATACATGAAATGAACACATTTTTCTCCAAAACTATAACAGATGCAAGCTTGTCCTGTTTGGTGGAGATGATATTTAATAAAATAAGTAGAAATCCACTAAAAGTTTTGTTTGGTTATCTTGCAATCCCGAAATAATCGTCTCCATGCTCCAAATCCATTTTAAAGCCATTTTTAAGGCATTTCGCGCATACATGAAATGAACACATTTTTCTCCAAAACTATAACAGATGCAAGCTTGTCCTGTTTGGTGGAGATGATATTTAATAAAATAAGTAGAAATCCACTAAAATTTTTGTTTGGTTATCTTGCAATCCCGAGATAATCGTCTCCATGCTCCAAATCCATTTTAAAGCCATTTTTAAGGCATTTCGCGCATACATGAAATGAACACATTTTTCTCCAAAACTATAACACATGCAAGCTTGTCCTGTTTGGTGGAGATGATATTTAATAAAATAAGTAGAAATCCACTAAAAGTTTTGTTTGGTTATATTGCAATCCCGAGATAATCGTCTCCATGCTCCAAATCCATTTTAAAGCCATTTTTAAGGCATTTCGCGCATACATGAAATGAACACATTTTTCTCCAAAACTATAACAGATGCAAGCTTGTCCTGTTTGGTGGAGATGATATTTAATAAAATAAGTAGAAATCCACTAAAAGTTTTGTTTGGTTATCTTGCAATCCCGAGATAATCGTCTCCATGCTCCAAATCCATTTTAAAGCCATTTTTAAGGCATTTCGCGCATACATGAAATGAACACATTTTTCTCCAAAACTATAACAGATGCAAGCTTGTCCTGTTTGGTGGAGATGATATTTAATAAAATAAGTAGAAATCCACTAAAAGTTTTGTTTGGTTATCTTGCAATCCCGAGATAATCGTCTCCATGCTCCAAATCCATTTTAAAGCCATTTTTAAGGCATTTCGCGCATACATGAAATGAACACATTTTTCTCCAAAACTATAACAGATGCAAGCTTGTCCTGTTTGGTGGAGATGATATTTAATAAAATAAGTAGAAATCCACTAAAAGTTTTGTTTGGTTATCTTGCAATCCCGAGATAATCGTCTCCATGCTCCAAATCCATTTTAAAGCCATTTCAAAGGCATTTTGCGCATACATGAAATGAACACATTTTTCTCCAAAACTGTAACACATGCAAGCTTGTCCTGTTTGGTGGAGATGATATTTAATAAAATAAGTAGAAATCCACTAAAAGTTTTGTTTGGTTATCTTGCAGTCCCGAGATAATCGTCTCCATGCTCCAAATCCATTTTAAAGCCATTTTTAAGGCATTTCGCGCATACATGAAATGAACACATTTTTCTCCAAAACTATAACAGATGCAAGCTTGTCCTGTTTGGTGGAGATGATATTTAATAAAATAAGTAGAAATCCACTAAAAGTTTTGTTTGGTTATCTTGCAATCCCGAGATAATCGTCTCCATGCTCCAAATCCATTTTAAAGCCATTTTTAAGGCATTTCGCGCATACATGAAATGAACACATTTTTCTCCAAAACTATAACACATGCAAGCTTGTCCTGTTTGGTGGAGATGATATTTAATAAAATAAGTAGAAATCCACTAAAAGTTTTGTTTGGTTATCTTGCAATCCCGAGATAATCGTCTCCATGCTCCAAATCCATTTTAAAGCCATTTTGAAGGCATTTCGCGCATACATGAAATGAACACATTTTTCTCCAAAACTATAACAGATGCAAGCTTGTCCTGTTTGGTGGAGATGATATTTAATAAAATAAGTAGAAATCCACTAAAAGTTTTGTTTGGTTATCTTGCAATCCCGAGATAATCGTCTCCATGCTCCAAATCCATTTTAAAGCCATTTTTAAGGCATTTCGCGCATACATGAAATGAACACATTTTTCTCCAAAACTATAACAGATGCAAGCTTGTCCTGTTTGGTGGAGATGATATTTAATAAAATAAGTAGAAATCCACTAAAAGTTTTGTTTGGTTATCTTGCAATCCCGAGATAATCGTCTCCATGCTCCAAATCCATTTTAAAGCCATTTTTAAGGCATTTCGCGCATACATGAAATGAACACATTTTTCTCCAAAACTATACAGATGCAAGCTTGTCCTGTTTGGTGGAGATGATATTTAATAAAATAAGTAGAAATCCACTAAAAGTTTTGTTTGGTTATATTGCAATCCCGAGATAATCGTCTCCATGCTCCAAATCCATTTTAAAGCCATTTTTAAGGCATTTCGCGCATACATGAAATGAACACATTTTTCTCCAAAACTATAACAGATGCAAGCTTGTCCTGTTTGGTGGAGATGATATTTAATAAAATAAGTAGAAATCCACTAAAAGTTTTGTTTGGTTATCTTGCAATCCCGAGATAATCGTCTCCATGCTCCAAATCCATTTTAAAGCCATTTTTAAGGCATTTCGCGCATACATGAAATGAACACATTTTTCTCCAAAACTATAACAGATGCAAGCTTGTCCTGTTTGGTGGAGATAATATTTAATAAAATAAGTAGAAATCTACTAAAAGTTTCGTTTGTTTATATTGCCATCCTGAGATAATCGTCTCCATGCTCCAAATCCATTTTAAAGCCATTTCAAAGGCATTTTGCGCATACATGAAATGAACACATTTTTCTCCAAAACTATAACACATGCAAGCTTGTCCTGTTTGGTGGAGATGATATTTAATAAAATAAGTAGAAATCCACTAAAAGTTTTGTTTGGTTATCTTGCAATCCCGAGATAATCGTCTCCATGCTCCAAATCCATTTTAAAGCCATTTTTAAGGCATTTCGCGCATACATGAAATGAACACATTTTTCTCCAAAACTATAACAGATGCAAGCTTGTCCTGTTTGGTGGAGATGATATTTAATAAAATAAGTAGAAATCCACTAAAAGTTTTGTTTGGTTATCTTGCAATCCCGAGATAATCGTCTCCATGCTCCAAATCCATTTTAAAGCCATTTTTAAGGCATTTCGCGCATACATGAAATGAACACATTTTTCTCCAAAACTATAACAGATGCAAGCTTGTCCTGTTTGGTGGAGATAATATTTATTAAAATAAGTAGATATCTACTAAAGTTTCGTTTGTTTATATTGCCATCCTGAGATAATCGTCTCCATGCTCCAAATCCATTTTAAAGCCATTTCAAAGGCATTTTGCGCATACATGAAATGAACACATTTTTCTCCAAAACTATAACACATGCAAGCTTGTCCTGTTTGGTGGAGATGATATTTAATAAAATAAGTAGAAATCCACTAAAAGTTTTGTTTGGTTATATTGCAATCCCGAGATAATCGTCTCCATGCTCCAAATCCATTTTAAAGCCATTTTTAAGGCATTTCGCGCATACATGAAATGAACACATTTTTCTCCAAAACTATAACAGATGCAAGCTTGTCCTGTTTGGTGGAGATGATATTTAATAAAATAAGTAGAAATCCACTAAATGTTTTGTTTGGTTATCTTGCAATCCCGAGATAATCGTCTCCATGCTCCAAATCCATTTTAAAGCCATTTCAAAGGCATTTTGCGCATACATGAAATGAACACATTTTTCTCCAAAACTATAACACATGCAAGCTTGTCCTGTTTGGTGGAGATGATATTTAATAAAATAAGTAGAAATCCACTAAAAGTTTTGTTTGGTTATATTGCAATCCCGAGATAATCGTCTCCATGCTCCAAATCCATTTTAAAGCCATTTTTAAGGCATTTCGCGCATACATGAAATGAACACATTTTTCTCCAAAACTATAACAGATGCAAGCTTGTCCTGTTTGGTGGAGATGATATTTAATAAAATAAGTAGAAATCCACTAAAAGTTTTGTTTGGTTATCTTGCAATCCCGAGATAATCGTCTCCATGCTCCAAATCCATTTTAAAGCCATTTTTAAGGCATTTCGCGCATACATGAAATGAACACATTTTTCTCCAAAACTATAACAGATGCAAGCTTGTCCTGTTTGGTGGAGATGATATTTAATAAAATAAGTAGAAATCCACTAAAAGTTTTGTTTGGTTATCTTGCAATCCCGAGATAATCGTCTCCATGCTCCAAATCCATTTTAAAGCCATTTCAAAGGCATTTTGCGCATACATGAAATGAACACATTTTTCTCCAA
Organism: Anomaloglossus baeobatrachus; assembly: GCF_048569485.1. Lineage (NCBI taxonomy): Eukaryota > Metazoa > Chordata > Amphibia > Anura > Aromobatidae > Anomaloglossus > Anomaloglossus baeobatrachus. The sequence continues at coordinate 89,077 of NW_027442188.1, read as the reverse complement.
AACTATAACACATGCAAGCTTGTCCTGTTTGGTGGAGATGATATTTAATAAAATAAGTAGAAATCCACTAAAAGTTTTGTTTGGTTATCTTGCAATCCCGAGATAATCGTCTCCATGCTCCAAATCCATTTTAAAGCCATTTTTAAGGCATTTCGCGCATACATGAAATGAACACATTTTTCTCCAAAACTATAACAGATGCAAGCTTGTCCTGTTTGGTGGAGATGATATTTAATAAAATAAGTAGAAATCCACTAAAAGTTTTGTTTGGTTATCTTGCAATCCCGAGATAATCGTCTCCATGCTCCAAATCCATTTTAAAGCCATTTTTAAGGCATTTCGCGCATACATGAAATGAACACATTTTTCTCCAAAACTATAACAGATGCAAGCTTGTCCTGTTTGGTGGAGATGATATTTAATAAAATAAGTAGAAATCCACTAAAAGTTTTGTTTGGTTATCTTGCAATCCCGAGATAATCGTCTCCATGCTCCAAATCCATTTTAAAGCCATTTTTAAGGCATTTCGCGCATACATGAAATGAACACATTTTTCTCCAAAACTATAACACATGCAAGCTTGTCCTGTTTGGTGGAGATGATATTTAATAAAATAAGTAGAAATCCACTAAACGTTTTGTTTGGTTATCTTGCAATCCCGAGATAATCGTCTCCATGCTCCAAATCCATTTTAAAGCCATTTTTAAGGCATTTCGCGCATACATGAAATGAACACATTTTTCTCCAAAACTATAACAGATGCAAGCTTGTCCTGTTTGGTGGAGATGATATTTAATAAAATAAGTAGAAATCCACTAAAAGTTTTGTTTGGTTATCTTGCAATCCCGAGATAATCGTCTCCATGCTCCAAATCCATTTTAAAGCCATTTTTAAGGCATTTCGCACATACATGAAATGAACACATTTTTCTCCAAAACTATAACAGATGCAAGCTTGTCCTGTTTGGTGGAGATGATATTTAATAAAATAAGTAGAAATCCACTAAAAGTTTTGTTTGGTTATCTTGCAATCCCGAGATAATCGTCTCCATGCTCCAAATCCATTTTAAAGCCATTTTTAAGGCATTTCGCGCATACATGAAATGAACACATTTTTCTCCAAAACTATAACAGATGCAAGCTTGTCCTGTTTGGTGGAGATGATATTTAATAAAATAAGTAGAAATCCACTAAAAGTTTTGTTTGGTTATCTTGCAATCCCGAGATAATCGTCTCCATGCTCCAAATCCATTTTAAAGCCATTTTTAAGGCATTTCGCGCATACATGAAATGAACACATTTTTCTCCAAAACTATAACAGATGCAAGCTTGTCCTGTTTGGTGGAGATGATATTTAATAAAATAAGTAGAAATCCACTAAAAGTTTTGTTTGGTTATCTTGCAATCCCGAGATAATCGTCTCCATGCTCCAAATCCATTTTAAAGCCATTTTGAAGGCATTTCGCGCATACATGAAATGAACACATTTTTCTCCAAAACTATAACAGATGCAAGCTTGTCCTGTTTGGTGGAGATGATATTTAATAAAATAAGTAGAAATCCACTAAAAGTTTTGTTTGGTTATCTTGCAATCCCGAGATAATCGTCTCCATGCTCCAAATCCATTTTAAAGCCATTTTTAAGGCATTTCGCGCATACATGAAATGAACACATTTTTCTCCAAAACTATAACAGATGCAAGCTTGTCCTGTTTGGTGGAGATGATATTTAATAAAATAAGTAGAAATCCACTAAAAGTTTTGTTTGGTTATCTTGCAATCCCGAGATAATCGTCTCCATGCTCCAAATCCATTTTAAAGCCATTTTTAAGGCATTTCGCGCATACATGAAATGAACACATTTTTCTCCAAAACTATAACAGATGCAAGCTTGTCCTGTTTGGTGGAGATGATATTTAATAAAATAAGTAGAAATCCACTAAAAGTTTTGTTTGGTTATATTGCAATCCCGAGATAATCGTCTCCATGCTCCAAATCCATTTTAAAGCCATTTTTAAGGCATTTCGCGCATACATGAAATGAACACATTTTTCTCCAAAACTATAACAGATGCAAGCTTGTCCTGTTTGGTGGAGATGATATTTAATAAAATAAGTAGAAATCCACTAAAAGTTTTGTTTGGTTATCTTGCAATCCCGAGATAATCGTCTCCATGCTCCAAATCCATTTTAAAGCCATTTTTAAGGCATTTCGCGCATACATGAAATGAACACATTTTTCTCCAAAACTATAACAGATGCAAGCTTGTCCTGTTTGGTGGAGATGATATTTAATAAAATAAGTAGAAATCCACTAAAAGTTTTGTTTGGTTATCTTGCAATCCCGAGATAATCGTCTCCATGCTCCAAATCCATTTTAAAGCCATTTTTAAGGCATTTCGCGCATACATGAAATGAACACATTTTTCTCCAAAACTAAGATGCAAGCTTGTCCTGTTTGGTGGAGATAATATTTAAAAAAATAAGTAGAAATCTACTAAAAGTTTCGTTTGTTTATATTGCCATCCTGAGCTAATCGTCTCCATGCTCCAAATCCATTTTAAAGCCATTTCAAAGGCATTTTGCGCATACATGAAATGAACACATTTTTCTCCAAAACTATAACACATGCAAGCTTGTCCTGTTTGGTGGAGATGATATTTAATAAAATAAGTAGAAATCCACTAAAAGTTTTGTTTGGTTATCTTGCAATCCCGAGATAATCGTCTCCATGCTCCAAATCCATTTTAAAGCCATTTTTAAGGCATTTCGCGCATACATGAAATGAACACATTTTTCTCCAAAACTATAACAGATGCAAGCTTGTCCTGTTTGGTGGAGATGATATTTAATAAAATAAGTAGAAATCCACTAAAAGTTTTGTTTGGTTATCTTGCAATCCCGAGATAATCGTTTCCATGCTCCAAATCCATTTTAAAGCCATTTTTAAGGCATTTCGCGCATACATGAAATGAACACATTTTTCTCCAAAACTATAACAGATGCAAGCTTGTCCTGTTTGGTGGAGATGATATTTAATAAAATAAGTAGAAATCCACTAAAAGTTTTGTTTGGTTATCTTGCAATCCCGAGATAATCGTCTCCATGCTCCAAATCCATTTTAAAGCCATTTTTAAGGCATTTCGCGCATACATGAAATGAACACATTTTTCTCCAAAACTATAACAGATGCAAGCTTGTCCTGTTTGGTGGAGATAATATTTAATAAAATAAGTAGAAATCTACTAAAAGTTTCGTTTGTTTATATTGCCATCCTGAGATAATCGTCTCCATGCTCCAAATCCATTTTAAAGCCATTTCAAAGGCATTTTGCGCATACATGAAATGAACACATTTTTCTCCAAAACTATAACACATGCAAGCTTGTCCTGTTTGGTGGAGATGATATTTAATAAAATAAGTAGAAATCCACTAAAAGTTTTGTTTGGTTATCTTGCAATCCCGAGATAATCGTCTCCATGCTCCAAATCCATTTTAAAGCCATTTTTAAGGCATTTCGCGCATACATGAAATGAACACATTTTTCTCCAAAACTATAACAGATGCAAGCTTGTCCTGTTTGGTGGAGATGATATTTAATAAAATAAGTAGAAATCCACTAAAAGTTTTGTTTGGTTATCTTGCAATCCCGAGATAATCGTCTCCATGCTCCAAATCCATTTTAAAGCCATTTTTAAGGCATTTCGCGCATACATGAAATGAACACATTTTTCTCCAAAACTATAACAGATGCAAGCTTGTCCTGTTTGGTGGAGATGATATTTAATAAAATAAGTAGAAATCCATAAAAGTTTTGTTTGGTTATCTTGCAATCCCGAGATAATCGTCTCCATGCTCCAAATCCATTTTAAAGCCATTTTTAAGGCATTTCGCGCATACATGAAATGAACACATTTTTCTCCAAAACTATAACAGATGCAAGCTTGTCCTGTTTGGTGGAGATGATATTTAATAAAATAAGTAGAAATCCACTAAAAGTTTTGTTTGGTTATCTTGCAATCCCGAGATAATCGTCTCCATGCTCCAAATCCATTTTAAAGCCATTTCAAAGGCATTTTGCGCATACATGAAATGAACACATTTTTCTCCAAAACTATAACAGATGCAAGCTTGTCCTGTTTGGTGGAGATGATATTTAATAAAATAAGTAGAAATCCACTAAAAGTTTTGTTTGGTTATCTTGCAATCCCGAAATAATCGTCTCCATGCTCCAAATCCATTTTAAAGCCATTTTTAAGGCATTTCGCGCATACATGAAATGAACACATTTTTCTCCAAAACTATAACAGATGCAAGCTTGTCCTGTTTGGTGGAGATGATATTTAATAAAATAAGTAGAAATCCACTAAAATTTTTGTTTGGTTATCTTGCAATCCCGAGATAATCGTCTCCATGCTCCAAATCCATTTTAAAGCCATTTTTAAGGCATTTCGCGCATACATGAAATGAACACATTTTTCTCCAAAACTATAACACATGCAAGCTTGTCCTGTTTGGTGGAGATGATATTTAATAAAATAAGTAGAAATCCACTAAAAGTTTTGTTTGGTTATATTGCAATCCCGAGATAATCGTCTCCATGCTCCAAATCCATTTTAAAGCCATTTTTAAGGCATTTCGCGCATACATGAAATGAACACATTTTTCTCCAAAACTATAACAGATGCAAGCTTGTCCTGTTTGGTGGAGATGATATTTAATAAAATAAGTAGAAATCCACTAAAAGTTTTGTTTGGTTATCTTGCAATCCCGAGATAATCGTCTCCATGCTCCAAATCCATTTTAAAGCCATTTTTAAGGCATTTCGCGCATACATGAAATGAACACATTTTTCTCCAAAACTATAACAGATGCAAGCTTGTCCTGTTTGGTGGAGATGATATTTAATAAAATAAGTAGAAATCCACTAAAAGTTTTGTTTGGTTATCTTGCAATCCCGAGATAATCGTCTCCATGCTCCAAATCCATTTTAAAGCCATTTTTAAGGCATTTCGCGCATACATGAAATGAACACATTTTTCTCCAAAACTATAACAGATGCAAGCTTGTCCTGTTTGGTGGAGATGATATTTAATAAAATAAGTAGAAATCCACTAAAAGTTTTGTTTGGTTATCTTGCAATCCCGAGATAATCGTCTCCATGCTCCAAATCCATTTTAAAGCCATTTCAAAGGCATTTTGCGCATACATGAAATGAACACATTTTTCTCCAAAACTGTAACACATGCAAGCTTGTCCTGTTTGGTGGAGATGATATTTAATAAAATAAGTAGAAATCCACTAAAAGTTTTGTTTGGTTATCTTGCAGTCCCGAGATAATCGTCTCCATGCTCCAAATCCATTTTAAAGCCATTTTTAAGGCATTTCGCGCATACATGAAATGAACACATTTTTCTCCAAAACTATAACAGATGCAAGCTTGTCCTGTTTGGTGGAGATGATATTTAATAAAATAAGTAGAAATCCACTAAAAGTTTTGTTTGGTTATCTTGCAATCCCGAGATAATCGTCTCCATGCTCCAAATCCATTTTAAAGCCATTTTTAAGGCATTTCGCGCATACATGAAATGAACACATTTTTCTCCAAAACTATAACACATGCAAGCTTGTCCTGTTTGGTGGAGATGATATTTAATAAAATAAGTAGAAATCCACTAAAAGTTTTGTTTGGTTATCTTGCAATCCCGAGATAATCGTCTCCATGCTCCAAATCCATTTTAAAGCCATTTTGAAGGCATTTCGCGCATACATGAAATGAACACATTTTTCTCCAAAACTATAACAGATGCAAGCTTGTCCTGTTTGGTGGAGATGATATTTAATAAAATAAGTAGAAATCCACTAAAAGTTTTGTTTGGTTATCTTGCAATCCCGAGATAATCGTCTCCATGCTCCAAATCCATTTTAAAGCCATTTTTAAGGCATTTCGCGCATACATGAAATGAACACATTTTTCTCCAAAACTATAACAGATGCAAGCTTGTCCTGTTTGGTGGAGATGATATTTAATAAAATAAGTAGAAATCCACTAAAAGTTTTGTTTGGTTATCTTGCAATCCCGAGATAATCGTCTCCATGCTCCAAATCCATTTTAAAGCCATTTTTAAGGCATTTCGCGCATACATGAAATGAACACATTTTTCTCCAAAACTATACAGATGCAAGCTTGTCCTGTTTGGTGGAGATGATATTTAATAAAATAAGTAGAAATCCACTAAAAGTTTTGTTTGGTTATATTGCAATCCCGAGATAATCGTCTCCATGCTCCAAATCCATTTTAAAGCCATTTTTAAGGCATTTCGCGCATACATGAAATGAACACATTTTTCTCCAAAACTATAACAGATGCAAGCTTGTCCTGTTTGGTGGAGATGATATTTAATAAAATAAGTAGAAATCCACTAAAAGTTTTGTTTGGTTATCTTGCAATCCCGAGATAATCGTCTCCATGCTCCAAATCCATTTTAAAGCCATTTTTAAGGCATTTCGCGCATACATGAAATGAACACATTTTTCTCCAAAACTATAACAGATGCAAGCTTGTCCTGTTTGGTGGAGATAATATTTAATAAAATAAGTAGAAATCTACTAAAAGTTTCGTTTGTTTATATTGCCATCCTGAGATAATCGTCTCCATGCTCCAAATCCATTTTAAAGCCATTTCAAAGGCATTTTGCGCATACATGAAATGAACACATTTTTCTCCAAAACTATAACACATGCAAGCTTGTCCTGTTTGGTGGAGATGATATTTAATAAAATAAGTAGAAATCCACTAAAAGTTTTGTTTGGTTATCTTGCAATCCCGAGATAATCGTCTCCATGCTCCAAATCCATTTTAAAGCCATTTTTAAGGCATTTCGCGCATACATGAAATGAACACATTTTTCTCCAAAACTATAACAGATGCAAGCTTGTCCTGTTTGGTGGAGATGATATTTAATAAAATAAGTAGAAATCCACTAAAAGTTTTGTTTGGTTATCTTGCAATCCCGAGATAATCGTCTCCATGCTCCAAATCCATTTTAAAGCCATTTTTAAGGCATTTCGCGCATACATGAAATGAACACATTTTTCTCCAAAACTATAACAGATGCAAGCTTGTCCTGTTTGGTGGAGATAATATTTATTAAAATAAGTAGATATCTACTAAAGTTTCGTTTGTTTATATTGCCATCCTGAGATAATCGTCTCCATGCTCCAAATCCATTTTAAAGCCATTTCAAAGGCATTTTGCGCATACATGAAATGAACACATTTTTCTCCAAAACTATAACACATGCAAGCTTGTCCTGTTTGGTGGAGATGATATTTAATAAAATAAGTAGAAATCCACTAAAAGTTTTGTTTGGTTATATTGCAATCCCGAGATAATCGTCTCCATGCTCCAAATCCATTTTAAAGCCATTTTTAAGGCATTTCGCGCATACATGAAATGAACACATTTTTCTCCAAAACTATAACAGATGCAAGCTTGTCCTGTTTGGTGGAGATGATATTTAATAAAATAAGTAGAAATCCACTAAATGTTTTGTTTGGTTATCTTGCAATCCCGAGATAATCGTCTCCATGCTCCAAATCCATTTTAAAGCCATTTCAAAGGCATTTTGCGCATACATGAAATGAACACATTTTTCTCCAAAACTATAACACATGCAAGCTTGTCCTGTTTGGTGGAGATGATATTTAATAAAATAAGTAGAAATCCACTAAAAGTTTTGTTTGGTTATATTGCAATCCCGAGATAATCGTCTCCATGCTCCAAATCCATTTTAAAGCCATTTTTAAGGCATTTCGCGCATACATGAAATGAACACATTTTTCTCCAAAACTATAACAGATGCAAGCTTGTCCTGTTTGGTGGAGATGATATTTAATAAAATAAGTAGAAATCCACTAAAAGTTTTGTTTGGTTATCTTGCAATCCCGAGATAATCGTCTCCATGCTCCAAATCCATTTTAAAGCCATTTTTAAGGCATTTCGCGCATACATGAAATGAACACATTTTTCTCCAAAACTATAACAGATGCAAGCTTGTCCTGTTTGGTGGAGATGATATTTAATAAAATAAGTAGAAATCCACTAAAAGTTTTGTTTGGTTATCTTGCAATCCCGAGATAATCGTCTCCATGCTCCAAATCCATTTTAAAGCCATTTCAAAGGCATTTTGCGCATACATGAAATGAACACATTTTTCTCCAAAACTATAACACATGCAAGCTTGTCCTGTTTGGTGGAGATGATATTTAATAAAATAAGTAGAAATCCACTAAAAGTTTTGTTTGGTTATCTTGCAATCCCGAGATAATCGTCTCCATGCTCCAAATCCATTTTAAAGCCATTTTTAAGGCATTTCGCGCATACATGAAATGAACACATTTTTCTCCAAAACTATAACAGATGCAAGCTTGTCCTGTTTGGTGGAGATGATATTTAATAAAATAAGTAGAAATCCACTAAAAGTTTTGTTTGGTTATCTTGCAATCCCGAGATAATCGTCTCCATGCTCCAAATCCATTTTAAAGCCATTTTTAAGGCATTTCGCGCATACATGAAATGAACACATTTTTCTCCAAAACTATAACAGATGCAAGCTTGTCCTGTTTGGTGGAGATGATATTTAATAAAATAAGTAGAAATCCACTAAAAGTTTTGTTTGGTTATCTTGCAATCCCGAGATAATCGTCTCCATGCTCCAAATCCATTTTAAAGCCATTTTTAAGGCATTTCGCGCATACATGAAATGAACACATTTTTCTCCAAAACTATAACACATGCAAGCTTGTCCTGTTTGGTGGAGATGATATTTAATAAAATAAGTAGAAATCCACTAAACGTTTTGTTTGGTTATCTTGCAATCCCGAGATAATCGTCTCCATGCTCCAAATCCATTTTAAAGCCATTTTTAAGGCATTTCGCGCATACATGAAATGAACACATTTTTCTCCAAAACTATAACAGATGCAAGCTTGTCCTGTTTGGTGGAGATGATATTTAATAAAATAAGTAGAAATCCACTAAAAGTTTTGTTTGGTTATCTTGCAATCCCGAGATAATCGTCTCCATGCTCCAAATCCATTTTAAAGCCATTTTTAAGGCATTTCGCACATACATGAAATGAACACATTTTTCTCCAAAACTATAACAGATGCAAGCTTGTCCTGTTTGGTGGAGATGATATTTAATAAAATAAGTAGAAATCCACTAAAAGTTTTGTTTGGTTATCTTGCAATCCCGAGATAATCGTCTCCATGCTCCAAATCCATTTTAAAGCCATTTTTAAGGCATTTCGCGCATACATGAAATGAACACATTTTTCTCCAAAACTATAACAGATGCAAGCTTGTCCTGTTTGGTGGAGATGATATTTAATAAAATAAGTAGAAATCCACTAAAAGTTTTGTTTGGTTATCTTGCAATCCCGAGATAATCGTCTCCATGCTCCAAATCCATTTTAAAGCCATTTTTAAGGCATTTCGCGCATACATGAAATGAACACATTTTTCTCCAAAACTATAACAGATGCAAGCTTGTCCTGTTTGGTGGAGATGATATTTAATAAAATAAGTAGAAATCCACTAAAAGTTTTGTTTGGTTATCTTGCAATCCCGAGATAATCGTCTCCATGCTCCAAATCCATTTTAAAGCCATTTTGAAGGCATTTCGCGCATACATGAAATGAACACATTTTTCTCCAAAACTATAACAGATGCAAGCTTGTCCTGTTTGGTGGAGATGATATTTAATAAAATAAGTAGAAATCCACTAAAAGTTTTGTTTGGTTATCTTGCAATCCCGAGATAATCGTCTCCATGCTCCAAATCCATTTTAAAGCCATTTTTAAGGCATTTCGCGCATACATGAAATGAACACATTTTTCTCCAAAACTATAACAGATGCAAGCTTGTCCTGTTTGGTGGAGATGATATTTAATAAAATAAGTAGAAATCCACTAAAAGTTTTGTTTGGTTATCTTGCAATCCCGAGATAATCGTCTCCATGCTCCAAATCCATTTTAAAGCCATTTTTAAGGCATTTCGCGCATACATGAAATGAACACATTTTTCTCCAAAACTATAACAGATGCAAGCTTGTCCTGTTTGGTGGAGATGATATTTAATAAAATAAGTAGAAATCCACTAAAAGTTTTGTTTGGTTATATTGCAATCCCGAGATAATCGTCTCCATGCTCCAAATCCATTTTAAAGCCATTTTTAAGGCATTTCGCGCATACATGAAATGAACACATTTTTCTCCAAAACTATAACAGATGCAAGCTTGTCCTGTTTGGTGGAGATGATATTTAATAAAATAAGTAGAAATCCACTAAAAGTTTTGTTTGGTTATCTTGCAATCCCGAGATAATCGTCTCCATGCTCCAAATCCATTTTAAAGCCATTTTTAAGGCATTTCGCGCATACATGAAATGAACACATTTTTCTCCAAAACTATAACAGATGCAAGCTTGTCCTGTTTGGTGGAGATGATATTTAATAAAATAAGTAGAAATCCACTAAAAGTTTTGTTTGGTTATCTTGCAATCCCGAGATAATCGTCTCCATGCTCCAAATCCATTTTAAAGCCATTTTTAAGGCATTTCGCGCATACATGAAATGAACACATTTTTCTCCAAAACTAAGATGCAAGCTTGTCCTGTTTGGTGGAGATAATATTTAAAAAAATAAGTAGAAATCTACTAAAAGTTTCGTTTGTTTATATTGCCATCCTGAGCTAATCGTCTCCATGCTCCAAATCCATTTTAAAGCCATTTCAAAGGCATTTTGCGCATACATGAAATGAACACATTTTTCTCCAAAACTATAACACATGCAAGCTTGTCCTGTTTGGTGGAGATGATATTTAATAAAATAAGTAGAAATCCACTAAAAGTTTTGTTTGGTTATCTTGCAATCCCGAGATAATCGTCTCCATGCTCCAAATCCATTTTAAAGCCATTTTTAAGGCATTTCGCGCATACATGAAATGAACACATTTTTCTCCAAAACTATAACAGATGCAAGCTTGTCCTGTTTGGTGGAGATGATATTTAATAAAATAAGTAGAAATCCACTAAAAGTTTTGTTTGGTTATCTTGCAATCCCGAGATAATCGTTTCCATGCTCCAAATCCATTTTAAAGCCATTTTTAAGGCATTTCGCGCATACATGAAATGAACACATTTTTCTCCAAAACTATAACAGATGCAAGCTTGTCCTGTTTGGTGGAGATGATATTTAATAAAATAAGTAGAAATCCACTAAAAGTTTTGTTTGGTTATCTTGCAATCCCGAGATAATCGTCTCCATGCTCCAAATCCATTTTAAAGCCATTTTTAAGGCATTTCGCGCATACATGAAATGAACACATTTTTCTCCAAAACTATAACAGATGCAAGCTTGTCCTGTTTGGTGGAGATAATATTTAATAAAATAAGTAGAAATCTACTAAAAGTTTCGTTTGTTTATATTGCCATCCTGAGATAATCGTCTCCATGCTCCAAATCCATTTTAAAGCCATTTCAAAGGCATTTTGCGCATACATGAAATGAACACATTTTTCTCCAAAACTATAACACATGCAAGCTTGTCCTGTTTGGTGGAGATGATATTTAATAAAATAAGTAGAAATCCACTAAAAGTTTTGTTTGGTTATCTTGCAATCCCGAGATAATCGTCTCCATGCTCCAAATCCATTTTAAAGCCATTTTTAAGGCATTTCGCGCATACATGAAATGAACACATTTTTCTCCAAAACTATAACAGATGCAAGCTTGTCCTGTTTGGTGGAGATGATATTTAATAAAATAAGTAGAAATCCACTAAAAGTTTTGTTTGGTTATCTTGCAATCCCGAGATAATCGTCTCCATGCTCCAAATCCATTTTAAAGCCATTTTTAAGGCATTTCGCGCATACATGAAATGAACACATTTTTCTCCAAAACTATAACAGATGCAAGCTTGTCCTGTTTGGTGGAGATGATATTTAATAAAATAAGTAGAAATCCATAAAAGTTTTGTTTGGTTATCTTGCAATCCCGAGATAATCGTCTCCATGCTCCAAATCCATTTTAAAGCCATTTTTAAGGCATTTCGCGCATACATGAAATGAACACATTTTTCTCCAAAACTATAACAGATGCAAGCTTGTCCTGTTTGGTGGAGATGATATTTAATAAAATAAGTAGAAATCCACTAAAAGTTTTGTTTGGTTATCTTGCAATCCCGAGATAATCGTCTCCATGCTCCAAATCCATTTTAAAGCCATTTCAAAGGCATTTTGCGCATACATGAAATGAACACATTTTTCTCCAAAACTATAACAGATGCAAGCTTGTCCTGTTTGGTGGAGATGATATTTAATAAAATAAGTAGAAATCCACTAAAATTTTTGTTTGGTTATCTTGCAATCCCGAGATAATCGTCTCCATGCTCCAAATCCATTTTAAAGCCATTTTTAAGGCATTTCGCGCATACATGAAATGAACACATTTTTCTCCAAAACTATAACACATGCAAGCTTGTCCTGTTTGGTGGAGATGATATTTAATAAAATAAGTAGAAATCCACTAAAAGTTTTGTTTGGTTATATTGCAATCCCGAGATAATCGTCTCCATGCTCCAAATCCATTTTAAAGCCATTTTTAAGGCATTTCGCGCATACATGAAATGAACACATTTTTCTCCAAAACTATAACAGATGCAAGCTTGTCCTGTTTGGTGGAGATGATATTTAATAAAATAAGTAGAAATCCACTAAAAGTTTTGTTTGGTTATCTTGCAATCCCGAGATAATCGTCTCCATGCTCCAAATCCATTTTAAAGCCATTTTTAAGGCATTTCGCGCATACATGAAATGAACACATTTTTCTCCAAAACTATAACAGATGCAAGCTTGTCCTGTTTGGTGGAGATGATATTTAATAAAATAAGTAGAAATCCACTAAAAGTTTTGTTTGGTTATCTTGCAATCCCGAGATAATCGTCTCCATGCTCCAAATCCATTTTAAAGCCATTTTTAAGGCATTTCGCGCATACATGAAATGAACACATTTTTCTCCAAAACTATAACAGATGCAAGCTTGTCCTGTTTGGTGGAGATGATATTTAATAAAATAAGTAGAAATCCACTAAAAGTTTTGTTTGGTTATCTTGCAATCCCGAGATAATCGTCTCCATGCTCCAAATCCATTTTAAAGCCATTTCAAAGGCATTTTGCGCATACATGAAATGAACACATTTTTCTCCAAAACTGTAACACATGCAAGCTTGTCCTGTTTGGTGGAGATGATATTTAATAAAATAAGTAGAAATCCACTAAAAGTTTTGTTTGGTTATCTTGCAGTCCCGAGATAATCGTCTCCATGCTCCAAATCCATTTTAAAGCCATTTTTAAGGCATTTCGCGCATACATGAAATGAACACATTTTTCTCCAAAACTATAACAGATGCAAGCTTGTCCTGTTTGGTGGAGATGATATTTAATAAAATAAGTAGAAATCCACTAAAAGTTTTGTTTGGTTATCTTGCAATCCCGAGATAATCGTCTCCATGCTCCAAATCCATTTTAAAGCCATTTTTAAGGCATTTCGCGCATACATGAAATGAACACATTTTTCTCCAAAACTATAACACATGCAAGCTTGTCCTGTTTGGTGGAGATGATATTTAATAAAATAAGTAGAAATCCACTAAAAGTTTTGTTTGGTTATCTTGCAATCCCGAGATAATCGTCTCCATGCTCCAAATCCATTTTAAAGCCATTTTGAAGGCATTTCGCGCATACATGAAATGAACACATTTTTCTCCAAAACTATAACAGATGCAAGCTTGTCCTGTTTGGTGGAGATGATATTTAATAAAATAAGTAGAAATCCACTAAAAGTTTTGTTTGGTTATCTTGCAATCCCGAGATAATCGTCTCCATGCTCCAAATCCATTTTAAAGCCATTTTTAAGGCATTTCGCGCATACATGAAATGAACACATTTTTCTCCAAAACTATAACAGATGCAAGCTTGTCCTGTTTGGTGGAGATGATATTTAATAAAATAAGTAGAAATCCACTAAAAGTTTTGTTTGGTTATCTTGCAATCCCGAGATAATCGTCTCCATGCTCCAAATCCATTTTAAAGCCATTTTTAAGGCATTTCGCGCATACATGAAATGAACACATTTTTCTCCAAAACTATACAGATGCAAGCTTGTCCTGTTTGGTGGAGATGATATTTAATAAAATAAGTAGAAATCCACTAAAAGTTTTGTTTGGTTATATTGCAATCCCGAGATAATCGTCTCCATGCTCCAAATCCATTTTAAAGCCATTTTTAAGGCATTTCGCGCATACATGAAATGAACACATTTTTCTCCAAAACTATAACAGATGCAAGCTTGTCCTGTTTGGTGGAGATGATATTTAATAAAATAAGTAGAAATCCACTAAAAGTTTTGTTTGGTTATCTTGCAATCCCGAGATAATCGTCTCCATGCTCCAAATCCATTTTAAAGCCATTTTTAAGGCATTTCGCGCATACATGAAATGAACACATTTTTCTCCAAAACTATAACAGATGCAAGCTTGTCCTGTTTGGTGGAGATAATATTTAATAAAATAAGTAGAAATCTACTAAAAGTTTCGTTTGTTTATATTGCCATCCTGAGATAATCGTCTCCATGCTCCAAATCCATTTTAAAGCCATTTCAAAGGCATTTTGCGCATACATGAAATGAACACATTTTTCTCCAAAACTATAACACATGCAAGCTTGTCCTGTTTGGTGGAGATGATATTTAATAAAATAAGTAGAAATCCACTAAAAGTTTTGTTTGGTTATCTTGCAATCCCGAGATAATCGTCTCCATGCTCCAAATCCATTTTAAAGCCATTTTTAAGGCATTTCGCGCATACATGAAATGAACACATTTTTCTCCAAAACTATAACAGATGCAAGCTTGTCCTGTTTGGTGGAGATGATATTTAATAAAATAAGTAGAAATCCACTAAAAGTTTTGTTTGGTTATCTTGCAATCCCGAGATAATCGTCTCCATGCTCCAAATCCATTTTAAAGCCATTTTTAAGGCATTTCGCGCATACATGAAATGAACACATTTTTCTCCAAAACTATAACAGATGCAAGCTTGTCCTGTTTGGTGGAGATAATATTTATTAAAATAAGTAGATATCTACTAAAGTTTCGTTTGTTTATATTGCCATCCTGAGATAATCGTCTCCATGCTCCAAATCCATTTTAAAGCCATTTCAAAGGCATTTTGCGCATACATGAAATGAACACATTTTTCTCCAAAACTATAACACATGCAAGCTTGTCCTGTTTGGTGGAGATGATATTTAATAAAATAAGTAGAAATCCACTAAAAGTTTTGTTTGGTTATATTGCAATCCCGAGATAATCGTCTCCATGCTCCAAATCCATTTTAAAGCCATTTTTAAGGCATTTCGCGCATACATGAAATGAACACATTTTTCTCCAAAACTATAACAGATGCAAGCTTGTCCTGTTTGGTGGAGATGATATTTAATAAAATAAGTAGAAATCCACTAAATGTTTTGTTTGGTTATCTTGCAATCCCGAGATAATCGTCTCCATGCTCCAAATCCATTTTAAAGCCATTTCAAAGGCATTTTGCGCATACATGAAATGAACACATTTTTCTCCAAAACTATAACACATGCAAGCTTGTCCTGTTTGGTGGAGATGATATTTAATAAAATAAGTAGAAATCCACTAAAAGTTTTGTTTGGTTATATTGCAATCCCGAGATAATCGTCTCCATGCTCCAAATCCATTTTAAAGCCATTTTTAAGGCATTTCGCGCATACATGAAATGAACACATTTTTCTCCAAAACTATAACAGATGCAAGCTTGTCCTGTTTGGTGGAGATGATATTTAATAAAATAAGTAGAAATCCACTAAAAGTTTTGTTTGGTTATCTTGCAATCCCGAGATAATCGTCTCCATGCTCCAAATCCATTTTAAAGCCATTTTTAAGGCATTTCGCGCATACATGAAATGAACACATTTTTCTCCAAAACTATAACAGATGCAAGCTTGTCCTGTTTGGTGGAGATGATATTTAATAAAATAAGTAGAAATCCACTAAAAGTTTTGTTTGGTTATCTTGCAATCCCGAGATAATCGTCTCCATGCTCCAAATCCATTTTAAAGCCATTTCAAAGGCATTTTGCGCATACATGAAATGAACACATTTTTCTCCAAAACTATAACACATGCAAGCTTGTCCTGTTTGGTGGAGATGATATTTAATAAAATAAGTAGAAATCCACTAAAAGTTTTGTTTGGTTATCTTGCAATCCCGAGATAATCGTCTCCATGCTCCAAATCCATTTTAAAGCCATTTTTAAGGCATTTCGCGCATACATGAAATGAACACATTTTTCTCCAAAACTATAACAGATGCAAGCTTGTCCTGTTTGGTGGAGATGATATTTAATAAAATAAGTAGAAATCCACTAAAAGTTTTGTTTGGTTATCTTGCAATCCCGAGATAATCGTCTCCATGCTCCAAATCCATTTTAAAGCCATTTTTAAGGCATTTCGCGCATACATGAAATGAACACATTTTTCTCCAAAACTATAACAGATGCAAGCTTGTCCTGTTTGGTGGAGATGATATTTAATAAAATAAGTAGAAATCCACTAAAAGTTTTGTTTGGTTATCTTGCAATCCCGAGATAATCGTCTCCATGCTCCAAATCCATTTTAAAGCCATTTTTAAGGCATTTCGCGCATACATGAAATGAACACATTTTTCTCCAAAACTATAACACATGCAAGCTTGTCCTGTTTGGTGGAGATGATATTTAATAAAATAAGTAGAAATCCACTAAACGTTTTGTTTGGTTATCTTGCAATCCCGAGATAATCGTCTCCATGCTCCAAATCCATTTTAAAGCCATTTTTAAGGCATTTCGCGCATACATGAAATGAACACATTTTTCTCCAAAACTATAACAGATGCAAGCTTGTCCTGTTTGGTGGAGATGATATTTAATAAAATAAGTAGAAATCCACTAAAAGTTTTGTTTGGTTATCTTGCAATCCCGAGATAATCGTCTCCATGCTCCAAATCCATTTTAAAGCCATTTTTAAGGCATTTCGCACATACATGAAATGAACACATTTTTCTCCAAAACTATAACAGATGCAAGCTTGTCCTGTTTGGTGGAGATGATATTTAATAAAATAAGTAGAAATCCACTAAAAGTTTTGTTTGGTTATCTTGCAATCCCGAGATAATCGTCTCCATGCTCCAAATCCATTTTAAAGCCATTTTTAAGGCATTTCGCGCATACATGAAATGAACACATTTTTCTCCAAAACTATAACAGATGCAAGCTTGTCCTGTTTGGTGGAGATGATATTTAATAAAATAAGTAGAAATCCACTAAAAGTTTTGTTTGGTTATCTTGCAATCCCGAGATAATCGTCTCCATGCTCCAAATCCATTTTAAAGCCATTTTTAAGGCATTTCGCGCATACATGAAATGAACACATTTTTCTCCAAAACTATAACAGATGCAAGCTTGTCCTGTTTGGTGGAGATGATATTTAATAAAATAAGTAGAAATCCACTAAAAGTTTTGTTTGGTTATCTTGCAATCCCGAGATAATCGTCTCCATGCTCCAAATCCATTTTAAAGCCATTTTGAAGGCATTTCGCGCATACATGAAATGAACACATTTTTCTCCAAAACTATAACAGATGCAAGCTTGTCCTGTTTGGTGGAGATGATATTTAATAAAATAAGTAGAAATCCACTAAAAGTTTTGTTTGGTTATCTTGCAATCCCGAGATAATCGTCTCCATGCTCCAAATCCATTTTAAAGCCATTTTTAAGGCATTTCGCGCATACATGAAATGAACACATTTTTCTCCAAAACTATAACAGATGCAAGCTTGTCCTGTTTGGTGGAGATGATATTTAATAAAATAAGTAGAAATCCACTAAAAGTTTTGTTTGGTTATCTTGCAATCCCGAGATAATCGTCTCCATGCTCCAAATCCATTTTAAAGCCATTTTTAAGGCATTTCGCGCATACATGAAATGAACACATTTTTCTCCAAAACTATAACAGATGCAAGCTTGTCCTGTTTGGTGGAGATGATATTTAATAAAATAAGTAGAAATCCACTAAAAGTTTTGTTTGGTTATATTGCAATCCCGAGATAATCGTCTCCATGCTCCAAATCCATTTTAAAGCCATTTTTAAGGCATTTCGCGCATACATGAAATGAACACATTTTTCTCCAAAACTATAACAGATGCAAGCTTGTCCTGTTTGGTGGAGATGATATTTAATAAAATAAGTAGAAATCCACTAAAAGTTTTGTTTGGTTATCTTGCAATCCCGAGATAATCGTCTCCATGCTCCAAATCCATTTTAAAGCCATTTTTAAGGCATTTCGCGCATACATGAAATGAACACATTTTTCTCCAAAACTATAACAGATGCAAGCTTGTCCTGTTTGGTGGAGATGATATTTAATAAAATAAGTAGAAATCCACTAAAAGTTTTGTTTGGTTATCTTGCAATCCCGAGATAATCGTCTCCATGCTCCAAATCCATTTTAAAGCCATTTTTAAGGCATTTCGCGCATACATGAAATGAACACATTTTTCTCCAAAACTAAGATGCAAGCTTGTCCTGTTTGGTGGAGATAATATTTAAAAAAATAAGTAGAAATCTACTAAAAGTTTCGTTTGTTTATATTGCCATCCTGAGCTAATCGTCTCCATGCTCCAAATCCATTTTAAAGCCATTTTTAAGGCATTTCGCGCATACATGAAATGAACACATTTTTCTCCAAAACTATAACAGATGCAAGCTTGTCCTGTTTGGTGGAGATGATATTTAATAAAATAAGTAGAAATCCACTAAAAGTTTTGTTTGGTTATCTTGCAATCCCGAGATAATCGTCTCCATGCTCCAAATCCATTTTAAAGCCATTTTTAAGGCATTTCGCGCATACATGAAATGAACACATTTTTCTCCAAAACTATAACAGATGCAAGCTTGTCCTGTTTGGTGGAGATGATATTTAATAAAATAAGTAGAAATCCACTAAAAGTTTTGTTTGGTTATCTTGCAATCCCGAGATAATCGTTTCCATGCTCCAAATCCATTTTAAAGCCATTTTTAAGGCATTTCGCGCATACATGAAATGAACACATTTTTCTCCAAAACTATAACAGATGCAAGCTTGTCCTGTTTGGTGGAGATGATATTTAATAAAATAAGTAGAAATCCACTAAAAGTTTTGTTTGGTTATCTTGCAATCCCGAGATAATCGTCTCCATGCTCCAAATCCATTTTAAAGCCATTTTTAAGGCATTTCGCGCATACATGAAATGAACACATTTTTCTCCAAAACTATAACAGATGCAAGCTTGTCCTGTTTGGTGGAGATAATATTTAATAAAATAAGTAGAAATCTACTAAAAGTTTCGTTTGTTTATATTGCCATCCTGAGATAATCGTCTCCATGCTCCATATCCATTTTAAAGCCATTTCAAAGGCATTTTGCGCATACATGAAATGAACACATTTTTCTCCAAAACTATAACACATGCAAGCTTGTCCTGTTTGGTGGAGATGATATTTAATAAAATAAGTAGAAATCCACTAAAAGTTTTGTTTGGTTATCTTGCAATCCCGAGATAATCGTCTCCATGCTCCAAATCCATTTTAAAGCCATTTTTAAGGCATTTCGCGCATACATGAAATGAACACATTTTTCTCCAAAACTATAACAGATGCAAGCTTGTCCTGTTTGGTGGAGATGATATTTAATAAAATAAGTAGAAATCCACTAAAAGTTTTGTTTGGTTATCTTGCAATCCCGAGATAATCGTCTCCATGCTCCAAATCCATTTTAAAGCCATTTTTAAGGCATTTCGCGCATACATGAAATGAACACATTTTTCTCCAAAACTATAACAGATGCAAGCTTGTCCTGTTTGGTGGAGATGATATTTAATAAAATAAGTAGAAATCCATAAAAGTTTTGTTTGGTTATCTTGCAATCCCGAGATAATCGTCTCCATGCTCCAAATCCATTTTAAAGCCATTTTTAAGGCATTTCGCGCATACATGAAATGAACACATTTTTCTCCAAAACTATAACAGATGCAAGCTTGTCCTGTTTGGTGGAGATGATATTTAATAAAATAAGTAGAAATCCACTAAAAGTTTTGTTTGGTTATCTTGCAATCCCGAGATAATCGTCTCCATGCTCCAAATCCATTTTAAAGCCATTTCAAAGGCATTTTGCGCATACATGAAATGAACACATTTTTCTCCAAAACTATAACAGATGCAAGCTTGTCCTGTTTGGTGGAGATGATATTTAATAAAATAAGTAGAAATCCACTAAAAGTTTTGTTTGGTTATCTTGCAATCCCGAAATAATCGTCTCCATGCTCCAAATCCATTTTAAAGCCATTTTTAAGGCATTTCGCGCATACATGAAATGAACACATTTTTCTCCAAAACTATAACAGATGCAAGCTTGTCCTGTTTGGTGGAGATGATATTTAATAAAATAAGTAGAAATCCACTAAAATTTTTGTTTGGTTATCTTGCAATCCCGAGATAATCGTCTCCATGCTCCAAATCCATTTTAAAGCCATTTTTAAGGCATTTCGCGCATACATGAAATGAACACATTTTTCTCCAAAACTATAACACATGCAAGCTTGTCCTGTTTGGTGGAGATGATATTTAATAAAATAAGTAGAAATCCACTAAAAGTTTTGTTTGGTTATATTGCAATCCCGAGATAATCGTCTCCATGCTCCAAATCCATTTTAAAGCCATTTTTAAGGCATTTCGCGCATACATGAAATGAACACATTTTTCTCCAAAACTATAACAGATGCAAGCTTGTCCTGTTTGGTGGAGATGATATTTAATAAAATAAGTAGAAATCCACTAAACGTTTTGTTTGGTTATCTTGCAATCCCGAGATAATCGTCTCCATGCTCCAAATCCATTTTAAAGCCATTTTTAAGGCATTTCGCGCATACATGAAATGAACACATTTTTCTCCAAAACTATAACAGATGCAAGCTTGTCCTGTTTGGTGGAGATGATATTTAATAAAATAAGTAGAAATCCACTAAAAGTTTTGTTTGGTTATCTTGCAATCCCGAGATAATCGTCTCCATGCTCCAAATCCATTTTAAAGCCATTTTTAAGGCATTTCGCGCATACATGAAATGAACACATTTTTCTCCAAAACTATAACAGATGCAAGCTTGTCCTGTTTGGTGGAGATGATATTTAATAAAATAAGTAGAAATCCACTAAAAGTTTTGTTTGGTTATCTTGCAATCCCGAGATAATCGTCTCCATGCTCCAAATCCATTTTAAAGCCATTTCAAAGGCATTTTGCGCATACATGAAATGAACACATTTTTCTCCAAAACTGTAACACATGCAAGCTTGTCCTGTTTGGTGGAGATGATATTTAATAAAATAAGTAGAAATCCACTAAAAGTTTTGTTTGGTTATCTTGCAGTCCCGAGATAATCGTCTCCATGCTCCAAATCCATTTTAAAGCCATTTTTAAGGCATTTCGCGCATACATGAAATGAACACATTTTTCTCCAAAACTATAACAGATGCAAGCTTGTCCTGTTTGGTGGAGATGATATTTAATAAAATAAGTAGAAATCCACTAAAAGTTTTGTTTGGTTATCTTGCAATCCCGAGATAATCGTCTCCATGCTCCAAATCCATTTTAAAGCCATTTTTAAGGCATTTCGCGCATACATGAAATGAACACATTTTTCTCCAAAACTATAACACATGCAAGCTTGTCCTGTTTGGTGGAGATGATATTTAATAAAATAAGTAGAAATCCACTAAAAGTTTTGTTTGGTTATCTTGCAATCCCGAGATAATCGTCTCCATGCTCCAAATCCATTTTAAAGCCATTTTGAAGGCATTTCGCGCATACATGAAATGAACACATTTTTCTCCAAAACTATAACAGATGCAAGCTTGTCCTGTTTGGTGGAGATGATATTTAATAAAATAAGTAGAAATCCACTAAAAGTTTTGTTTGGTTATCTTGCAATCCCGAGATAATCGTCTCCATGCTCCAAATCCATTTTAAAGCCATTTTTAAGGCATTTCGCGCATACATGAAATGAACACATTTTTCTCCAAAACTATAACAGATGCAAGCTTGTCCTGTTTGGTGGAGATGATATTTAATAAAATAAGTAGAAATCCACTAAAAGTTTTGTTTGGTTATCTTGCAATCCCGAGATAATCGTCTCCATGCTCCAAATCCATTTTAAAGCCATTTTTAAGGCATTTCGCGCATACATGAAATGAACACATTTTTCTCCAAAACTATACAGATGCAAGCTTGTCCTGTTTGGTGGAGATGATATTTAATAAAATAAGTAGAAATCCACTAAAAGTTTTGTTTGGTTATATTGCAATCCCGAGATAATCGTCTCCATGCTCCAAATCCATTTTAAAGCCATTTTTAAGGCATTTCGCGCATACATGAAATGAACACATTTTTCTCCAAAACTATAACAGATGCAAGCTTGTCCTGTTTGGTGGAGATGATATTTAATAAAATAAGTAGAAATCCACTAAAAGTTTTGTTTGGTTATCTTGCAATCCCGAGATAATCGTCTCCATGCTCCAAATCCATTTTAAAGCCATTTTTAAGGCATTTCGCGCATACATGAAATGAACACATTTTTCTCCAAAACTATAACAGATGCAAGCTTGTCCTGTTTGGTGGAGATAATATTTAATAAAATAAGTAGAAATCTACTAAAATTTTCGTTTGTTTATATTGCCATCCTGAGATAATCGTCTCCATGCTCCAAATCCATTTTAAAGCCATTTCAAAGGCATTTTGCGCATACATGAAATGAACACATTTTTCTCCAAAACTATAACACATGCAAGCTTGTCCTGTTTGGTGGAGATGATATTTAATAAAATAAGTAGAAATCCACTAAAAGTTTTGTTTGGTTATCTTGCAATCCCGAGATAATCGTCTCCATGCTCCAAATCCATTTTAAAGCCATTTTTAAGGCATTTCGCGCATACATGAAATGAACACATTTTTCTCCAAAACTATAACAGATGCAAGCTTGTCCTGTTTGGTGGAGATGATATTTAATAAAATAAGTAGAAATCCACTAAAAGTTTTGTTTGGTTATCTTGCAATCCCGAGATAATCGTCTCCATGCTCCAAATCCATTTTAAAGCCATTTTTAAGGCATTTCGCGCATACATGAAATGAACACATTTTTCTCCAAAACTATAACAGATGCAAGCTTGTCCTGTTTGGTGGAGATAATATTTATTAAAATAAGTAGATATCAACTAAAGTTTCGTTTGTTTATATTGCCATCCTGAGATAATCGTCTCCATGCTCCAAATCCATTTTAAAGCCATTTCAAAGGCATTTTGCGCATACATGAAATGAACACATTTTTCTCCAAAACTATAACACATGCAAGCTTGTCCTGTTTGGTGGAGATGATATTTAATAAAATAAGTAGAAATCCACTAAAAGTTTTGTTTGGTTATATTGCAATCCCGAGATAATCGTCTCCATGCTCCAAATCCATTTTAAAGCCATTTTTAAGGCATTTCGCGCATACATGAAATGAACACATTTTTCTCCAAAACTATAACAGATGCAAGCTTGTCCTGTTTGGTGGAGATGATATTTAATAAAATAAGTAGAAATCCACTAAATGTTTTGTTTGGTTATCTTGCAATCCCGAGATAATCGTCTCCATGCTCCAAATCCATTTTAAAGCCATTTCAAAGGCATTTTGCGCATACATGAAATGAACACATTTTTCTCCAAAACTATAACACATGCAAGCTTGTCCTGTTTGGTGGAGATGATATTTAATAAAATAAGTAGAAATCCACTAAAAGTTTTGTTTGGTTATATTGCAATCCCGAGATAATCGTCTCCATGCTCCAAATCCATTTTAAAGCCATTTTTAAGGCATTTCGCGCATACATGAAATGAACACATTTTTCTCCAAAACTATAACAGATGCAAGCTTGTCCTGTTTGGTGGAGATGATATTTAATAAAATAAGTAGAAATCCACTAAAAGTTTTGTTTGGTTATCTTGCAATCCCGAGATAATCGTCTCCATGCTCCAAATCCATTTTAAAGCCATTTTTAAGGCATTTCGCGCATACATGAAATGAACACATTTTTCTCCAAAACTATAACAGATGCAAGCTTGTCCTGTTTGGTGGAGATGATATTTAATAAAATAAGTAGAAATCCACTAAAAGTTTTGTTTGGTTATCTTGCAATCCCGAGATAATCGTCTCCATGCTCCAAATCCATTTTAAAGCCATTTCAAAGGCATTTTGCGCATACATGAAATGAACACATTTTTCTCCAAAACTATAACACATGCAAGCTTGTCCTGTTTGGTGGAGATGATATTTAATAAAATAAGTAGAAATCCACTAAAAGTTTTGTTTGGTTATCTTGCAATCCCGAGATAATCGTCTCCATGCTCCAAATCCATTTTAAAGCCATTTTTAAGGCATTTCGCGCATACATGAAATGAACACATTTTTCTCCAAAACTATAACAGATGCAAGCTTGTCCTGTTTGGTGGAGATGATATTTAATAAAATAAGTAGAAATCCACTAAAAGTTTTGTTTGGTTATCTTGCAATCCCGAGATAATCGTCTCCATGCTCCAAATCCATTTTAAAGCCATTTTTAAGGCATTTCGCGCATACATGAAATGAACACATTTTTCTCCAAAACTATAACAGATGCAAGCTTGTCCTGTTTGGTGGAGATGATATTTAATAAAATAAGTAGAAATCCACTAAAAGTTTTGTTTGGTTATCTTGCAATCCCCCGATAATCGTCTCCATGCTCCAAATCCATTTTAAAGCCATTTTTAAGGCATTTCGCGCATACATGAAATGAACACATTTTTCTCCAAAACTATAACACATGCAAGCTTGTCCTGTTTGGTGGAGATGATATTTAATAAAATAAGTAGAAATCCACTAAACGTTTTGTTTGGTTATCTTGCAATCCCGAGATAATCGTCTCCATGCTCCAAATCCATTTTAAAGCCATTTTTAAGGCATTTCGCGCATACATGAAATGAACACATTTTTCTCCAAAACTATAACAGATGCAAGCTTGTCCTGTTTGGTGGAGATGATATTTAATAAAATAAGTAGAAATCCACTAAAAGTTTTGTTTGGTTATCTTGCAATCCCGAGATAATCGTCTCCATGCTCCAAATCCATTTTAAAGCCATTTTTAAGGCATTTCGCACATACATGAAATGAACACATTTTTCTCCAAAACTATAACAGATGCAAGCTTGTCCTGTTTGGTGGAGATGATATTTAATAAAATAAGTAGAAATCCACTAAAAGTTTTGTTTGGTTATCTTGCAATCCCGAGATAATCGTCTCCATGCTCCAAATCCATTTTAAAGCCATTTTTAAGGCATTTCGCGCATACATGAAATGAACACATTTTTCTCCAAAACTATAACAGATGCAAGCTTGTTCTGTTTGGTGGAGATGATATTTAATAAAATAAGTAGAAATCCACTAAAAGTTTTGTTTGGTTATCTTGCAATCCCGAGATAATCGTCTCCATGCTCCAAATCCATTTTAAAGCCATTTTTAAGGCATTTCGCGCATACATGAAATGAACACATTTTTCTCCAAAACTATAACAGATGCAAGCTTGTCCTGTTTGGTGGAGATGATATTTAATAAAATAAGTAGAAATCCACTAAAAGTTTTGTTTGGTTATCTTGCAATCCCGAGATAATCGTCTCCATGCTCCAAATCCATTTTAAAGCCATTTTGAAGGCATTTCGCGCATACATGAAATGAACACATTTTTCTCCAAAACTATAACAGATGCAAGCTTGTCCTGTTTGGTGGAGATGATATTTAATAAAATAAGTAGAAATCCACTAAAAGTTTTGTTTGGTTATCTTGCAATCCCGAGATAATCGTCTCCATGCTCCAAATCCATTTTAAAGCCATTTTTAAGGCATTTCGCGCATACATGAAATGAACACATTTTTCTCCAAAACTATAACAGATGCAAGCTTGTCCTGTTTGGTGGAGATGATATTTAATAAAATAAGTAGAAATCCACTAAAAGTTTTGTTTGGTTATCTTGCAATCCCGAGATAATCGTCTCCATGCTCCAAATCCATTTTAAAGCCATTTTTAAGGCATTTCGCGCATACATGAAATGAACACATTTTTCTCCAAAACTATAACAGATGCAAGCTTGTCCTGTTTGGTGGAGATGATATTTAATAAAATAAGTAGAAATCCACTAAAAGTTTTGTTTGGTTATATTGCAATCCCGAGATAATCGTCTCCATGCTCCAAATCCATTTTAAAGCCATTTTTAAGGCATTTCGCGCATACATGAAATGAACACATTTTTCTCCAAAACTATAACAGATGCAAGCTTGTCCTGTTTGGTGGAGATGATATTTAATAAAATAAGTAGAAATCCACTAAAAGTTTTGTTTGGTTATCTTGCAATCCCGAGATAATCGTCTCCATGCTCCAAATCCATTTTAAAGCCATTTTTAAGGCATTTCGCGCATACATGAAATGAACACATTTTTCTCCAAAACTATAACAGATGCAAGCTTGTCCTGTTTGGTGGAGATGATATTTAATAAAATAAGTAGAAATCCACTAAAAGTTTTGTTTGGTTATCTTGCAATCCCGAGATAATCGTCTCCATGCTCCAAATCCATTTTAAAGCCATTTTTAAGGCATTTCGCGCATACATGAAATGAACACATTTTTCTCCAAAACTAAGATGCAAGCTTGTCCTGTTTGGTGGAGATAATATTTAAAAAAATAAGTAGAAATCTACTAAAAGTTTCGTTTGTTTATATTGCCATCCTGAGCTAATCGTCTCCATGCTCCAAATCCATTTTAAAGCCATTTCAAAGGCATTTTGCGCATACATGAAATGAACACATTTTTCTCCAAAACTATAACACATGCAAGCTTGTCCTGTTTGGTGGAGATGATATTTAATAAAATAAGTAGAAATCCACTAAAAGTTTTGTTTGGTTATCTTGCAATCCCGAGATAATCGTCTCCATGCTCCAAATCCATTTTAAAGCCATTTTTAAGGCATTTCGCGCATACATGAAATGAACACATTTTTCTCCAAAACTATAACAGATGCAAGCTTGTCCTGTTTGGTGGAGATGATATTTAATAAAATAAGTAGAAATCCACTAAAAGTTTTGTTTGGTTATCTTGCAATCCCGAGATAATCGTTTCCATGCTCCAAATCCATTTTAAAGCCATTTTTAAGGCATTTCGCGCATACATGAAATGAACACATTTTTCTCCAAAACTATAACAGATGCAAGCTTGTCCTGTTTGGTGGAGATGATATTTAATAAAATAAGTAGAAATCCACTAAAAGTTTTGTTTGGTTATCTTGCAATCCCGAGATAATCGTCTCCATGCTCCAAATCCATTTTAAAGCCATTTTTAAGGCATTTCGCGCATACATGAAATGAACACATTTTTCTCCAAAACTATAACAGATGCAAGCTTGTCCTGTTTGGTGGAGATAATATTTAATAAAATAAGTAGAAATCTACTAAAAGTTTCGTTTGTTTATATTGCCATCCTGAGATAATCGTCTCCATGCTCCAAATCCATTTTAAAGCCATTTCAAAGGCATTTTGCGCATACATGAAATGAACACATTTTTCTCCAAAACTATAACACATGCAAGCTTGTCCTGTTTGGTGGAGATGATATTTAATAAAATAAGTAGAAATCCACTAAAAGTTTTGTTTGGTTATCTTGCAATCCCGAGATAATCGTCTCCATGCTCCAAATCCATTTTAAAGCCATTTTTAAGGCATTTCGCGCATACATGAAATGAACACATTTTTCTCCAAAACTATAACAGATGCAAGCTTGTCCTGTTTGGTGGAGATGATATTTAATAAAATAAGTAGAAATCCACTAAAAGTTTTGTTTGGTTATCTTGCAATCCCGAGATAATCGTCTCCATGCTCCAAATCCATTTTAAAGCCATTTTTAAGGCATTTCGCGCATACATGAAATGAACACATTTTTCTCCAAAACTATAACAGATGCAAGCTTGTCCTGTTTGGTGGAGATGATATTTAATAAAATAAGTAGAAATCCATAAAAGTTTTGTTTGGTTATCTTGCAATCCCGAGATAATCGTCTCCATGCTCCAAATCCATTTTAAAGCCATTTTTAAGGCATTTCGCGCATACATGAAATGAACACATTTTTCTCCAAAACTATAACAGATGCAAGCTTGTCCTGTTTGGTGGAGATGATATTTAATAAAATAAGTAGAAATCCACTAAAAGTTTTGTTTGGTTATCTTGCAATCCCGAGATAATCGTCTCCATGCTCCAAATCCATTTTAAAGCCATTTCAAAGGCATTTTGCGCATACATGAAATGAACACATTTTTCTCCAAAACTATAACAGATGCAAGCTTGTCCTGTTTGGTGGAGATGATATTTAATAAAATAAGTAGAAATCCACTAAAAGTTTTGTTTGGTTATCTTGCAATCCCGAAATAATCGTCTCCATGCTCCAAATCCATTTTAAAGCCATTTTTAAGGCATTTCGCGCATACATGAAATGAACACATTTTTCTCCAAAACTATAACAGATGCAAGCTTGTCCTGTTTGGTGGAGATGATATTTAATAAAATAAGTAGAAATCCACTAAAATTTTTGTTTGGTTATCTTGCAATCCCGAGATAATCGTCTCCATGCTCCAAATCCATTTTAAAGCCATTTTTAAGGCATTTCGCGCATACATGAAATGAACACATTTTTCTCCAAAACTATAACACATGCAAGCTTGTCCTGTTTGGTGGAGATGATATTTAATAAAATAAGTAGAAATCCACTAAAAGTTTTGTTTGGTTATATTGCAATCCCGAGATAATCGTCTCCATGCTCCAAATCCATTTTAAAGCCATTTTTAAGGCATTTCGCGCATACATGAAATGAACACATTTTTCTCCAAAACTATAACAGATGCAAGCTTGTCCTGTTTGGTGGAGATGATATTTAATAAAATAAGTAGAAATCCACTAAAAGTTTTGTTTGGTTATCTTGCAATCCCGAGATAATCGTCTCCATGCTCCAAATCCATTTTAAAGCCATTTTTAAGGCATTTCGCGCATACATGAAATGAACACATTTTTCTCCAAAACTATAACAGATGCAAGCTTGTCCTGTTTGGTGGAGATGATATTTAATAAAATAAGTAGAAATCCACTAAAAGTTTTGTTTGGTTATCTTGCAATCCCGAGATAATCGTCTCCATGCTCCAAATCCATTTTAAAGCCATTTTTAAGGCATTTCGCGCATACATGAAATGAACACATTTTTCTCCAAAACTATAACAGATGCAAGCTTGTCCTGTTTGGTGGAGATGATATTTAATAAAATAAGTAGAAATCCACTAAAAGTTTTGTTTGGTTATCTTGCAATCCCGAGATAATCGTCTCCATGCTCCAAATCCATTTTAAAGCCATTTCAAAGGCATTTTGCGCATACATGAAATGAACACATTTTTCTCCAAAACTGTAACACATGCAAGCTTGTCCTGTTTGGTGGAGATGATATTTAATAAAATAAGTAGAAATCCACTAAAAGTTTTGTTTGGTTATCTTGCAGTCCCGAGATAATCGTCTCCATGCTCCAAATCCATTTTAAAGCCATTTTTAAGGCATTTCGCGCATACATGAAATGAACACATTTTTCTCCAAAACTATAACAGATGCAAGCTTGTCCTGTTTGGTGGAGATGATATTTAATAAAATAAGTAGAAATCCACTAAAAGTTTTGTTTGGTTATCTTGCAATCCCGAGATAATCGTCTCCATGCTCCAAATCCATTTTAAAGCCATTTTTAAGGCATTTCGCGCATACATGAAATGAACACATTTTTCTCCAAAACTATAACACATGCAAGCTTGTCCTGTTTGGTGGAGATGATATTTAATAAAATAAGTAGAAATCCACTAAAAGTTTTGTTTGGTTATCTTGCAATCCCGAGATAATCGTCTCCATGCTCCAAATCCATTTTAAAGCCATTTTGAAGGCATTTCGCGCATACATGAAATGAACACATTTTTCTCCAAAACTATAACAGATGCAAGCTTGTCCTGTTTGGTGGAGATGATATTTAATAAAATAAGTAGAAATCCACTAAAAGTTTTGTTTGGTTATCTTGCAATCCCGAGATAATCGTCTCCATGCTCCAAATCCATTTTAAAGCCATTTTTAAGGCATTTCGCGCATACATGAAATGAACACATTTTTCTCCAAAACTATAACAGATGCAAGCTTGTCCTGTTTGGTGGAGATGATATTTAATAAAATAAGTAGAAATCCACTAAAAGTTTTGTTTGGTTATCTTGCAATCCCGAGATAATCGTCTCCATGCTCCAAATCCATTTTAAAGCCATTTTTAAGGCATTTCGCGCATACATGAAATGAACACATTTTTCTCCAAAACTATACAGATGCAAGCTTGTCCTGTTTGGTGGAGATGATATTTAATAAAATAAGTAGAAATCCACTAAAAGTTTTGTTTGGTTATATTGCAATCCCGAGATAATCGTCTCCATGCTCCAAATCCATTTTAAAGCCATTTTTAAGGCATTTCGCGCATACATGAAATGAACACATTTTTCTCCAAAACTATAACAGATGCAAGCTTGTCCTGTTTGGTGGAGATGATATTTAATAAAATAAGTAGAAATCCACTAAAAGTTTTGTTTGGTTATCTTGCAATCCCGAGATAATCGTCTCCATGCTCCAAATCCATTTTAAAGCCATTTTTAAGGCATTTCGCGCATACATGAAATGAACACATTTTTCTCCAAAACTATAACAGATGCAAGCTTGTCCTGTTTGGTGGAGATAATATTTAATAAAATAAGTAGAAATCTACTAAAAGTTTCGTTTGTTTATATTGCCATCCTGAGATAATCGTCTCCATGCTCCAAATCCATTTTAAAGCCATTTCAAAGGCATTTTGCGCATACATGAAATGAACACATTTTTCTCCAAAACTATAACACATGCAAGCTTGTCCTGTTTGGTGGAGATGATATTTAATAAAATAAGTAGAAATCCACTAAAAGTTTTGTTTGGTTATCTTGCAATCCCGAGATAATCGTCTCCATGCTCCAAATCCATTTTAAAGCCATTTTTAAGGCATTTCGCGCATACATGAAATGAACACATTTTTCTCCAAAACTATAACAGATGCAAGCTTGTCCTGTTTGGTGGAGATGATATTTAATAAAATAAGTAGAAATCCACTAAAAGTTTTGTTTGGTTATCTTGCAATCCCGAGATAATCGTCTCCATGCTCCAAATCCATTTTAAAGCCATTTTTAAGGCATTTCGCGCATACATGAAATGAACACATTTTTCTCCAAAACTATAACAGATGCAAGCTTGTCCTGTTTGGTGGAGATAATATTTATTAAAATAAGTAGATATCTACTAAAGTTTCGTTTGTTTATATTGCCATCCTGAGATAATCGTCTCCATGCTCCAAATCCATTTTAAAGCCATTTCAAAGGCATTTTGCGCATACATGAAATGAACACATTTTTCTCCAAAACTATAACACATGCAAGCTTGTCCTGTTTGGTGGAGATGATATTTAATAAAATAAGTAGAAATCCACTAAAAGTTTTGTTTGGTTATATTGCAATCCCGAGATAATCGTCTCCATGCTCCAAATCCATTTTAAAGCCATTTTTAAGGCATTTCGCGCATACATGAAATGAACACATTTTTCTCCAAAACTATAACAGATGCAAGCTTGTCCTGTTTGGTGGAGATGATATTTAATAAAATAAGTAGAAATCCACTAAATGTTTTGTTTGGTTATCTTGCAATCCCGAGATAATCGTCTCCATGCTCCAAATCCATTTTAAAGCCATTTCAAAGGCATTTTGCGCATACATGAAATGAACACATTTTTCTCCAAAACTATAACACATGCAAGCTTGTCCTGTTTGGTGGAGATGATATTTAATAAAATAAGTAGAAATCCACTAAAAGTTTTGTTTGGTTATATTGCAATCCCGAGATAATCGTCTCCATGCTCCAAATCCATTTTAAAGCCATTTTTAAGGCATTTCGCGCATACATGAAATGAACACATTTTTCTCCAAAACTATAACAGATGCAAGCTTGTCCTGTTTGGTGGAGATGATATTTAATAAAATAAGTAGAAATCCACTAAAAGTTTTGTTTGGTTATCTTGCAATCCCGAGATAATCGTCTCCATGCTCCAAATCCATTTTAAAGCCATTTTTAAGGCATTTCGCGCATACATGAAATGAACACATTTTTCTCCAAAACTATAACAGATGCAAGCTTGTCCTGTTTGGTGGAGATGATATTTAATAAAATAAGTAGAAATCCACTAAAAGTTTTGTTTGGTTATCTTGCAATCCCGAGATAATCGTCTCCATGCTCCAAATCCATTTTAAAGCCATTTCAAAGGCATTTTGCGCATACATGAAATGAACACATTTTTCTCCAAAACTATAACACATGCAAGCTTGTCCTGTTTGGTGGAGATGATATTTAATAAAATAAGTAGAAATCCACTAAAAGTTTTGTTTGGTTATCTTGCAATCCCGAGATAATCGTCTCCATGCTCCAAATCCATTTTAAAGCCATTTTTAAGGCATTTCGCGCATACATGAAATGAACACATTTTTCTCCAAAACTATAACAGATGCAAGCTTGTCCTGTTTGGTGGAGATGATATTTAATAAAATAAGTAGAAATCCACTAAAAGTTTTGTTTGGTTATCTTGCAATCCCGAGATAATCGTCTCCATGCTCCAAATCCATTTTAAAGCCATTTTTAAGGCATTTCGCGCATACATGAAATGAACACATTTTTCTCCAAAACTATAACAGATGCAAGCTTGTCCTGTTTGGTGGAGATGATATTTAATAAAATAAGTAGAAATCCACTAAAAGTTTTGTTTGGTTATCTTGCAATCCCGAGATAATCGTCTCCATGCTCCAAATCCATTTTAAAGCCATTTTTAAGGCATTTCGCGCATACATGAAATGAACACATTTTTCTCCAAAACTATAACACATGCAAGCTTGTCCTGTTTGGTGGAGATGATATTTAATAAAATAAGTAGAAATCCACTAAACGTTTTGTTTGGTTATCTTGCAATCCCGAGATAATCGTCTCCATGCTCCAAATCCATTTTAAAGCCATTTTTAAGGCATTTCGCGCATACATGAAATGAACACATTTTTCTCCAAAACTATAACAGATGCAAGCTTGTCCTGTTTGGTGGAGATGATATTTAATAAAATAAGTAGAAATCCACTAAAAGTTTTGTTTGGTTATCTTGCAATCCCGAGATAATCGTCTCCATGCTCCAAATCCATTTTAAAGCCATTTTTAAGGCATTTCGCACATACATGAAATGAACACATTTTTCTCCAAAACTATAACAGATGCAAGCTTGTCCTGTTTGGTGGAGATGATATTTAATAAAATAAGTAGAAATCCACTAAAAGTTTTGTTTGGTTATCTTGCAATCCCGAGATAATCGTCTCCATGCTCCAAATCCATTTTAAAGCCATTTTTAAGGCATTTCGCGCATACATGAAATGAACACATTTTTCTCCAAAACTATAACAGATGCAAGCTTGTCCTGTTTGGTGGAGATGATATTTAATAAAATAAGTAGAAATCCACTAAAAGTTTTGTTTGGTTATCTTGCAATCCCGAGATAATCGTCTCCATGCTCCAAATCCATTTTAAAGCCATTTTTAAGGCATTTCGCGCATACATGAAATGAACACATTTTTCTCCAAAACTATAACAGATGCAAGCTTGTCCTGTTTGGTGGAGATGATATTTAATAAAATAAGTAGAAATCCACTAAAAGTTTTGTTTGGTTATCTTGCAATCCCGAGATAATCGTCTCCATGCTCCAAATCCATTTTAAAGCCATTTTGAAGGCATTTCGCGCATACATGAAATGAACACATTTTTCTCCAAAACTATAACAGATGCAAGCTTGTCCTGTTTGGTGGAGATGATATTTAATAAAATAAGTAGAAATCCACTAAAAGTTTTGTTTGGTTATCTTGCAATCCCGAGATAATCGTCTCCATGCTCCAAATCCATTTTAAAGCCATTTTTAAGGCATTTCGCGCATACATGAAATGAACACATTTTTCTCCAAAACTATAACAGATGCAAGCTTGTCCTGTTTGGTGGAGATGATATTTAATAAAATAAGTAGAAATCCACTAAAAGTTTTGTTTGGTTATCTTGCAATCCCGAGATAATCGTCTCCATGCTCCAAATCCATTTTAAAGCCATTTTTAAGGCATTTCGCGCATACATGAAATGAACACATTTTTCTCCAAAACTATAACAGATGCAAGCTTGTCCTGTTTGGTGGAGATGATATTTAATAAAATAAGTAGAAATCCACTAAAAGTTTTGTTTGGTTATCTTGCAATCCCGAGATAATCGTCTCCATGCTCCAAATCCATTTTAAAGCCATTTTGAAGGCATTTCGCGCATACATGAAATGAACACATTTTTCTCCAAAACTATAACAGATGCAAGCTTGTCCTGTTTGGTGGAGATGATATTTAATAAAATAAGTAGAAATCCACTAAAAGTTTTGTTTGGTTATCTTGCAATCCCGAGATAATCGTCTCCATGCTCCAAATCCATTTTAAAGCCATTTTTAAGGCATTTCGCGCATACATGAAATGAACACATTTTTCTCCAAAACTATAACAGATGCAAGCTTGTCCTGTTTGGTGGAGATGATATTTAATAAAATAAGTAGAAATCCACTAAAAGTTTTGTTTGGTTATCTTGCAATCCCGAGATAATCGTCTCCATGCTCCAAATCCATTTTAAAGCCATTTTTAAGGCATTTCGCGCATACATGAAATGAACACATTTTTCTCCAAAACTATAACAGATGCAAGCTTGTCCTGTTTGGTGGAGATGATATTTAATAAAATAAGTAGAAATCCACTAAAAGTTTTGTTTGGTTATATTGCAATCCCGAGATAATCGTCTCCATGCTCCAAATCCATTTTAAAGCCATTTTTAAGGCATTTCGCGCATACATGAAATGAACACATTTTTCTCCAAAACTATAACAGATGCAAGCTTGTCCTGTTTGGTGGAGATGATATTTAATAAAATAAGTAGAAATCCACTAAAAGTTTTGTTTGGTTATCTTGCAATCCCGAGATAATCGTCTCCATGCTCCAAATCCATTTTAAAGCCATTTTTAAGGCATTTCGCGCATACATGAAATGAACACATTTTTCTCCAAAACTATAACAGATGCAAGCTTGTCCTGTTTGGTGGAGATGATATTTAATAAAATAAGTAGAAATCCACTAAAAGTTTTGTTTGGTTATCTTGCAATCCCGAGATAATCGTCTCCATGCTCCAAATCCATTTTAAAGCCATTTTTAAGGCATTTCGCGCATACATGAAATGAACACATTTTTCTCCAAAACTAAGATGCAAGCTTGTCCTGTTTGGTGGAGATAATATTTAAAAAAATAAGTAGAAATCTACTAAAAGTTTCGTTTGTTTATATTGCCATCCTGAGCTAATCGTCTCCATGCTCCAAATCCATTTTAAAGCCATTTCAAAGGCATTTTGCGCATACATGAAATGAACACATTTTTCTCCAAAACTATAACACATGCAAGCTTGTCCTGTTTGGTGGAGATGATATTTAATAAAATAAGTAGAAATCCACTAAAAGTTTTGTTTGGTTATCTTGCAATCCCGAGATAATCGTCTCCATGCTCC
Organism: Anomaloglossus baeobatrachus; assembly: GCF_048569485.1. NCBI lineage: Eukaryota > Metazoa > Chordata > Amphibia > Anura > Aromobatidae > Anomaloglossus > Anomaloglossus baeobatrachus. Next base: position 53,084 of record NW_027442188.1, on the reverse strand, counting down.
AAATCCATTTTAAAGCCATTTTTAAGGCATTTCGCGCATACATGAAATGAACACATTTTTCTCCAAAACTATAACAGATGCAAGCTTGTCCTGTTTGGTGGAGATGATATTTAATAAAATAAGTAGAAATCCACTAAAAGTTTTGTTTGGTTATCTTGCAATCCCGAGATAATCGTTTCCATGCTCCAAATCCATTTTAAAGCCATTTTTAAGGCATTTCGCGCATACATGAAATGAACACATTTTTCTCCAAAACTATAACAGATGCAAGCTTGTCCTGTTTGGTGGAGATGATATTTAATAAAATAAGTAGAAATCCACTAAAAGTTTTGTTTGGTTATCTTGCAATCCCGAGATAATCGTCTCCATGCTCCAAATCCATTTTAAAGCCATTTTTAAGGCATTTCGCGCATACATGAAATGAACACATTTTTCTCCAAAACTATAACAGATGCAAGCTTGTCCTGTTTGGTGGAGATAATATTTAATAAAATAAGTAGAAATCTACTAAAAGTTTCGTTTGTTTATATTGCCATCCTGAGATAATCGTCTCCATGCTCCAAATCCATTTTAAAGCCATTTCAAAGGCATTTTGCGCATACATGAAATGAACACATTTTTCTCCAAAACTATAACACATGCAAGCTTGTCCTGTTTGGTGGAGATGATATTTAATAAAATAAGTAGAAATCCACTAAAAGTTTTGTTTGGTTATCTTGCAATCCCGAGATAATCGTCTCCATGCTCCAAATCCATTTTAAAGCCATTTTTAAGGCATTTCGCGCATACATGAAATGAACACATTTTTCTCCAAAACTATAACAGATGCAAGCTTGTCCTGTTTGGTGGAGATGATATTTAATAAAATAAGTAGAAATCCACTAAAAGTTTTGTTTGGTTATCTTGCAATCCCGAGATAATCGTCTCCATGCTCCAAATCCATTTTAAAGCCATTTTTAAGGCATTTTGCGCATACATGAAATGAACACATTTTTCTCCAAAACTATAACAGATGCAAGCTTGTCCTGTTTGGTGGAGATGATATTTAATAAAATAAGTAGAAATCCATAAAAGTTTTGTTTGGTTATCTTGCAATCCCGAGATAATCGTCTCCATGCTCCAAATCCATTTTAAAGCCATTTTTAAGGCATTTCGCGCATACATGAAATGAACACATTTTTCTCCAAAACTATAACAGATGCAAGCTTGTCCTGTTTGGTGGAGATGATATTTAATAAAATAAGTAGAAATCCACTAAAAGTTTTGTTTGGTTATCTTGCAATCCCGAGATAATCGTCTCCATGCTCCAAATCCATTTTAAAGCCATTTCAAAGGCATTTTGCGCATACATGAAATGAACACATTTTTCTCCAAAACTATAACAGATGCAAGCTTGTCCTGTTTGGTGGAGATGATATTTAATAAAATAAGTAGAAATCCACTAAAAGTTTTGTTTGGTTATCTTGCAATCCCGAAATAATCGTCTCCATGCTCCAAATCCATTTTAAAGCCATTTTTAAGGCATTTCGCGCATACATGAAATGAACACATTTTTCTCCAAAACTATAACAGATGCAAGCTTGTCCTGTTTGGTGGAGATGATATTTAATAAAATAAGTAGAAATCCACTAAAATTTTTGTTTGGTTATCTTGCAATCCCGAGATAATCGTCTCCATGCTCCAAATCCATTTTAAAGCCATTTTTAAGGCATTTCGCGCATACATGAAATGAACACATTTTTCTCCAAAACTATAACACATGCAAGCTTGTCCTGTTTGGTGGAGATGATATTTAATAAAATAAGTAGAAATCCACTAAAAGTTTTGTTTGGTTATATTGCAATCCCGAGATAATCGTCTCCATGCTCCAAATCCATTTTAAAGCCATTTTTAAGGCATTTCGCGCATACATGAAATGAACACATTTTTCTCCAAAACTATAACAGATGCAAGCTTGTCCTGTTTGGTGGAGATGATATTTAATAAAATAAGTAGAAATCCACTAAAAGTTTTGTTTGGTTATCTTGCAATCCCGAGATAATCGTCTCCATGCTCCAAATCCATTTTAAAGCCATTTTTAAGGCATTTCGCGCATACATGAAATGAACACATTTTTCTCCAAAACTATAACAGATGCAAGCTTGTCCTGTTTGGTGGAGATGATATTTAATAAAATAAGTAGAAATCCACTAAAAGTTTTGTTTGGTTATCTTGCAATCCCGAGATAATCGTCTCCATGCTCCAAATCCATTTTAAAGCCATTTTTAAGGCATTTCGCGCATACATGAAATGAACACATTTTTCTCCAAAACTATAACAGATGCAAGCTTGTCCTGTTTGGTGGAGATGATATTTAATAAAATAAGTAGAAATCCACTAAAAGTTTTGTTTGGTTATCTTGCAATCCCGAGATAATCGTCTCCATGCTCCAAATCCATTTTAAAGCCATTTCAAAGGCATTTTGCGCATACATGAAATGAACACATTTTTCTCCAAAACTGTAACACATGCAAGCTTGTCCTGTTTGGTGGAGATGATATTTAATAAAATAAGTAGAAATCCACTAAAAGTTTTGTTTGGTTATCTTGCAGTCCCGAGATAATCGTCTCCATGCTCCAAATCCATTTTAAAGCCATTTTTAAGGCATTTCGCGCATACATGAAATGAACACATTTTTCTCCAAAACTATAACAGATGCAAGCTTGTCCTGTTTGGTGGAGATGATATTTAATAAAATAAGTAGAAATCCACTAAAAGTTTTGTTTGGTTATCTTGCAATCCCGAGATAATCGTCTCCATGCTCCAAATCCATTTTAAAGCCATTTTTAAGGCATTTCGCGCATACATGAAATGAACACATTTTTCTCCAAAACTATAACACATGCAAGCTTGTCCTGTTTGGTGGAGATGATATTTAATAAAATAAGTAGAAATCCACTAAAAGTTTTGTTTGGTTATCTTGCAATCCCGAGATAATCGTCTCCATGCTCCAAATCCATTTTAAAGCCATTTTGAAGGCATTTCGCGCATACATGAAATGAACACATTTTTCTCCAAAACTATAACAGATGCAAGCTTGTCCTGTTTGGTGGAGATGATATTTAATAAAATAAGTAGAAATCCACTAAAAGTTTTGTTTGGTTATCTTGCAATCCCGAGATAATCGTCTCCATGCTCCAAATCCATTTTAAAGCCATTTTTAAGGCATTTCGCGCATACATGAAATGAACACATTTTTCTCCAAAACTATAACAGATGCAAGCTTGTCCTGTTTGGTGGAGATGATATTTAATAAAATAAGTAGAAATCCACTAAAAGTTTTGTTTGGTTATCTTGCAATCCCGAGATAATCGTCTCCATGCTCCAAATCCATTTTAAAGCCATTTTTAAGGCATTTCGCGCATACATGAAATGAACACATTTTTCTCCAAAACTATACAGATGCAAGCTTGTCCTGTTTGGTGGAGATGATATTTAATAAAATAAGTAGAAATCCACTAAAAGTTTTGTTTGGTTATATTGCAATCCCGAGATAATCGTCTCCATGCTCCAAATCCATTTTAAAGCCATTTTGAAGGCATTTCGCGCATACATGAAATGAACACATTTTTCTCCAAAACTATAACACATGCAAGCTTGTCCTGTTTGGTGGAGATGATATTTAATAAAATAAGTAGAAATCCACTAAAAGTTTTGTTTGGTTATCTTGCAATCCCGAGATAATCGTCTCCATGCTCCAAATCCATTTTAAAGCCATTTTGAAGGCATTTCGCGCATACATGAAATGAACACATTTTTCTCCAAAACTATAACAGATGCAAGCTTGTCCTGTTTGGTGGAGATGATATTTAATAAAATAAGTAGAAATCCACTAAAAGTTTTGTTTGGTTATCTTGCAATCCCGAGATAATCGTCTCCATGCTCCAAATCCATTTTAAAGCCATTTTTAAGGCATTTCGCGCATACATGAAATGAACACATTTTTCTCCAAAACTATAACAGATGCAAGCTTGTCCTGTTTGGTGGAGATGATATTTAATAAAATAAGTAGAAATCCACTAAAAGTTTTGTTTGGTTATCTTGCAATCCCGAGATAATCGTCTCCATGCTCCAAATCCATTTTAAAGCCATTTTTAAGGCATTTCGCGCATACATGAAATGAACACATTTTTCTCCAAAACTATAACAGATGCAAGCTTGTCCTGTTTGGTGGAGATGATATTTAATAAAATAAGTAGAAATCCACTAAAAGTTTTGTTTGGTTATCTTGCAATCCCGAGATAATCGTCTCCATGCTCCAAATCCATTTTAAAGCCATTTTTAAGGCATTTCGCGCATACATGAAATGAACACATTTTTCTCCAAAACTATAACAGATGCAAGCTTGTCCTGTTTGGTGGAGATAATATTTAATAAAATATGTAGAAATCTACTAAAAGTTTCGTTTGTTTATATTGCCATCCTGAGATAATCGTCTCCATGCTCCAAATCCATTTTAAAGCCATTTCAAAGGCATTTTGCGCATACATGAAATGAACACATTTTTCTCCAAAACTATAACACATGCAAGCTTGTCCTGTTTGGTGGAGATGATATTTAATAAAATAAGTAGAAATCCACTAAAAGTTTTGTTTGGTTATCTTGCAATCCCGAGATAATCGTCTCCATGCTCCAAATCCATTTTAAAGCCATTTTTAAGGCATTTCGCGCATACATGAAATGAACACATTTTTCTCCAAAACTATAACAGATGCAAGCTTGTCCTGTTTGGTGGAGATGATATTTAATAAAATAAGTAGAAATCCACTAAAAGTTTTGTTTGGTTATCTTGCAATCCCGAGATAATCGTCTCCATGCTCCAAATCCATTTTAAAGCCATTTTTAAGGCATTTCGCGCATACATGAAATGAACACATTTTTCTCCAAAACTATAACAGATGCAAGCTTGTCCTGTTTGGTGGAGATGATATTTAATAAAATAAGTAGAAATCCACTAAAAGTTTTGTTTGGTTATCTTGCAATCCCGAGATAATCGTCTCCATGCTCCAAATCCATTTTAAAGCCATTTTTAAGGCATTTCGCGCATAAATGAAATGAACACATTTTTCTCCAAAACTATAACAGATGCAAGCTTGTCCTGTTTGGTGGAGATGATATTTAATAAAATAAGTAGAAATCCACTAAAAGTTTTGTTTGGTTATCTTGCAATCCCGAGATAATCGTCTCCATGCTCCAAATCCATTTTAAAGCCATTTTTAAGGCATTTCGCGCATACATGAAATGAACACATTTTTCTCCAAAACTATAACAGATGCAAGCTTGTCCTGTTTGGTGGAGATGATATTTAATAAAATAAGTAGAAATCCACTAAAAGTTTTGTTTGGTTATCTTGCAATCCCGAGATAATCGTCTCCATGCTCCAAATCCATTTTAAAGCCATTTTTAAGGCATTTCGCGCATACATGAAATGAACACATTTTTCTCCAAAACTATAGTAGATGCAAGCTTGTCCTGTTTGGTGGAGATAATATTTAATAAAATAAGTAGAAATCTACTAAAAGTTTCGTTTGTTTATATTGCCATCCTGAGATAATCGTCTCCATGCTCCAAATCCATTTTAAAGCCATTTCAAAGGCATTTTGCGCATACATGAAATGAACACATTTTTCTCCAAAACTATAACACATGCAAGCTTGTCCTGTTTGGTGGAGATGATATTTAATAAAATAAGTAGAAAACCACTAAAGGTTTTGTTTGGTTATCTTGCAATCCTGAGATAATCGTCTCCATGCTCCAAATCCATTTTAAAGCCATTTTTAAGGCATTTCGCGCATACATGAAATGAACACATTTTTCTCCAAAACTATAACAGATGCAAGCTTGTCCTGTTTGGTGGAGATGATATTTAATAAAATAAGTAGAAATCCACTAAAAGTTTTGTTTGGTTATCTTGCAATCCCGAGATAATCGTCTCCATGCTCCAAATCCATTTTAAAGCCATTTCAAAGGCATTTTGCGCATACATGAAATGAACACATTTTTCTCCAAAACTATAACACATGCAAGCTTGTCCTGTTTGGTGGAGATGATATTTAATAAAATAAGTAGAAATCCACTAAAAGTTTTGTTTGGTTATCTTGCAATCCCGAGATAATCGTCTCCATGCTCCAAATAAATTTTAAAGCCATTTTTAAGGCATTTCGCGCATACATGAAATGAACACATTTTTCTCCAAAACTATAACAGATGCAAGCTTGTCCTGTTTGGTGGAGATGATATTTAATAAAATAAGTAGAAATCCACTAAAAGTTTTGTTTGGTTATCTTGCAATCCCGAGATAATCGTCTCCATGCTCCAAATCCATTTTAAAGCCATTTTTAAGGCATTTCGCGCATACATGAAATGAACACATTTTTCTCCAAAACTATAACAGATGCAAGCTTGTCCTGTTTGGTGGAGATGATATTTAATAAAATAAGTAGAAATCCACTAAAAGTTTTGTTTGGTTATCTTGCAATCCCGAGATAATCGTCTCCATGCTCCAAATCCATTTTAAAGCCATTTTTAAGGCATTTCGCGCATACATGAAATGAACACATTTTTCTCCAAAACTATAACAGATGCAAGCTTGTCCTGTTTGGTGGAGATAATATTTAATAAAATATGTAGAAATCTACTAAAAGTTTCGTTTGTTTATATTGCCATCCTGAGATAATCGTCTCCATGCTCCAAATCCATTTTAAAGCCATTTCAAAGGCATTTTGCGCATACATGAAATGAACACATTTTTCTCCAAAACTATAACACATGCAAGCTTGTCCTGTTTGGTGGAGATGATATTTAATAAAATAAGTAGAAATCCACTAAAAGTTTTGTTTGGTTATCTTGCAATCCCGAGATAATCGTCTCCATGCTCCAAATCCATTTTAAAGCCATTTTTAAGGCATTTCGCGCATACATGAAATGAACACATTTTTCTCCAAAACTATAACAGATGCAAGCTTGTCCTGTTTGGTGGAGATGATATTTAATAAAATAAGTAGAAATCCACTAAAAGTTTTGTTTGGTTATCTTGCAATCCCGAGATAATCGTCTCCATGCTCCAAATCCATTTTAAAGCCATTTTTAAGGCATTTCGCGCATACATGAAATGAACACATTTTTCTCCAAAACTATAACAGATGCAAGCTTGTCCTGTTTGTTGGAGATGATATTTAATAAAATAAGTAGAAATCCACTAAAAGTTTTGTTTGGTTATCTTGCAATCCCGAGATAATCGTCTCCATGCTCCAAATCCATTTTAAAGCCATTTTTAAGGCATTTCGCGCATAAATGAAATGAACACATTTTTCTCCAAAACTATAACAGATGCAAGCTTGTCCTGTTTGGTGGAGATGATATTTAATAAAATAAGTAGAAATCCACTAAAAGTTTTGTTTGGTTATCTTGCAATCCCGAGATAATCGTCTCCATGCTCCAAATCCATTTTAAAGCCATTTTTAAGGCATTTCGCGCATACATGAAATGAACACATTTTTCTCCAAAACTATAACAGATGCAAGCTTGTCCTGTTTGGTGGAGATGATATTTAATAAAATAAGTAGAAATCCACTAAAAGTTTTGTTTGGTTATCTTGCAATCCCGAGATAATCGTCTCCATGCTCCAAATCCATTTTAAAGCCATTTTTAAGGCATTTCGCGCATACATGAAATGAACACATTTTTCTCCAAAACTATAACAGATGCAAGCTTGTCCTGTTTGGTGGAGATAATATTTAATAAAATAAGTAGAAATCTACTAAAAGTTTCGTTTGTTTATATTGCCATCCTGAGATAATCGTCTCCATGCTCCAAATCCATTTTAAAGCCATTTCAAAGGCATTTTGCGCATACATGAAATGAACACATTTTTCTCCAAAACTATAACACATGCAAGCTTGTCCTGTTTGGTGGAGATGATATTTAATAAAATAAGTGGAAAACCACTAAAGGTTTTGTTTGGTTATCTTGCAATCCTGAGATAATCGTCTCCATGCTCCAAATCCATTTTAAAGCCATTTTTAAGGCATTTCGCGCATACATGAAATGAACACATTTTTCTCCAAAACTATAACAGATGCAAGCTTGTCCTGTTTGGTGGAGATGATATTTAATAAAATAAGTAGAAATCCACTAAAAGTTTTGTTTGGTTATCTTGCAATCCCGAGATAATCGTCTCCATGCTCCAAATCCATTTTAAAGCCATTTCAAAGGCATTTTGCGCATACATGAAATGAACACATTTTTCTCCAAAACTATAACACATGCAAGCTTGTCCTGTTTGGTGGAGATGATATTTAATAAAATAAGTAGAAATCCACTAAAAGTTTTGTTTGGTTATCTTGCAATCCCGAGATAATCGTCTCCATGCTCCAAATAAATTTTAAAGCCATTTTTAAGGCATTTCGCGCATACATGAAATGAACACATTTTTCTCCAAAACTATAACAGATGCAAGCTTGTCCTGTTTGGTGGAGATGATATTTAATAAAATAAGTAGAAATCCACTAAAAGTTTTGTTTGGTTATCTTGCAATCCCGAGATAATCGTCTCCATGCTCCAAATCCATTTTAAAGCCATTTTTAAGGCATTTCGCGCATACATGAAATGAACACATTTTTCTCCAAAACTATAACAGATGCAAGCTTGTCCTGTTTGGTGGAGATGATATTTAATAAAATAAGTAGAAATCCACTAAAAGTTTTGTTTGGTTATCTTGCAATCCCGAGATAATCGTCTCCATGCTCCAAATCAAATTTAAAGGCATTTTTAAGGCATTTCGCGCATACATGAAATGAACACATTTTTCTCCAAAACTATAACAGATGCAAGCTTGTCCTGTTTGGTGGAGATAATATTTAATAAAATATGTAGAAATCTACTAAAAGTTTCGTTTGTTTATATTGCCATCCTGAGATAATCGTCTCCATGCTCCAAATCCATTTTAAAGCCATTTCAAAGGCATTTTGCGCATACATGAAATGAACACATTTTTCTCCAAAACTAAAACACATTCAAGCTTGTCCTGTTTGGTGGAGATGATATTTAATAAAATAAGTAGAAATCCACTAAAAGTTTTGTTTGGTTAGCTTGCAATCCAGAGATAATCGTCTCCATGCTCCAAATCCATTTTAAAGCCATTTTTAAGGCATTTCGCGCATACATGAAATGAACACATTTTTCTCCAAAACTATAACAGATGCAAGCTTGTCCTGTTTGGTGGAGATGATATTTAATAAAATAAGTAGAAATCCACTAAAAGTTTTGTTTGGTTATCTTGCAATCCCGAGATAATCGCCTCCATGCTCCAAATCCATTTTAAAGCCATTTTTAAGGCATTTCGCGCATACATGAAATGAACACATTTTTCTCCAAAACTATAACAGATGCAAGCTTGTTCTGTTTGGTGGAGATGATATTTAATAAAATAAGTAGAAATCCACTAAAAGTTTTGTTTGGTTATATTGCAATCCCGAGATAATCGTCTTCATGCTCCAAATCCATTTTAAAGCCATTCTTAAGGCATTTCGCGCATACATGAAATGAACACATTTTTCTCCAAAACTATAACAGATGCAAGCTTGTCCTGTTTGGTGGAGATGATATTTAATAAAATAAGTAGAAATCCACTAAAAGTTTTGTTTGGTTATCTTGCAATCCCGAGATAATCGTCTCCATGCTCCAAATCCATTTTAAAGCCATTTTTAAGGCATTTCGCGCATACATGAAATGAACACATTTTTCTCCAAAACTATAACAGATGCAAGCTTGTCCTGTTTGGTGGAGATAATATTTAATAAAATATGTAGAAATCTACTAAAAGTTTCGTTTGTTTATATTGCCATCCTGAGATAATCGTCTCCATGCTCCAAATCCATTTTAAAGCCATTTCAAAGGCATTTTGCGCATACATGAAATGAACACATTTTTCTCCAAAACTATAACACATGCAAGCTTGTCCTGTTTGGTGGAGATGATATTTAATAAAATAAGTAGAAATCCACTAAAAGTTTTGTTTGGTTATCTTGCAATCCCGAGATAATCGTCTCCATGCTCCAAATCCATTTTAAAGCCATTTTTAAGGCATTTTGCGCATACATGAAATGAACACATTTTTCTCCAAAACTATAACAGATGCAAGCTTGTCCTGTTTGGTGGAGATGATATTTAATAAAATAAGTAGAAATCCACTAAAAGTTTTGTTTGGTTATCTTGCAATCCCGAGATAATCGTCTCCATGCTCCAAATCCATTTTAAAGCCATTTTTAAGGCATTTCGCGCATACATGAAATGAACACATTTTTCTCCAAAACTATAACAGATGCAAGCTTGTCCTGTTTGTTGGAGATGATATTTAATAAAATAAGTAGAAATCCACTAAAAGTTTTGTTTGGTTATCTTGCAATCCCGAGATAATCGTCTCCATGCTCCAAATCCATTTTAAAGCCATTTTTAAGGCATTTCGCGCATAAATGAAATGAACACATTTTTCTCCAAAACTATAACAGATGCAAGCTTGTCCTGTTTGGTGGAGATGATATTTAATAAAATAAGTAGAAATCCACTAAAAGTTTTGTTTGGTTATCTTGCAATCCCGAGATAATCGTCTCCATGCTCCAAATCCATTTTAAAGCCATTTTTAAGGCATTTCGCGCATACATGAAATGAACACATTTTTCTCCAAAACTATAACAGATGCAAGCTTGTCCTGTTTGGTGGAGATGATATTTAATAAAATAAGTAGAAATCCACTAAAAGTTTTGTTTGGTTATCTTGCAATCCCGAGATAATCGTCTCCATGCTCCAAATCCATTTTAAAGCCATTTTTAAGGCATTTCGCGCATACATGAAATGAACACATTTTTCTCCAAAACTATAACAGATGCAAGCTTGTCCTGTTTGGTGGAGATAATATTTAATAAAATAAGTAGAAATCTACTAAAAGTTTCGTTTGTTTATATTGCCATCCTGAGATAATCGTCTCCATGCTCCAAATCCATTTTAAAGCCATTTCAAAGGCATTTTGCGCATACATGAAATGAACACATTTTTCTCCAAAACTATAACACATGCAAGCTTGTCCTGTTTGGTGGAGATGATATTTAATAAAATAAGTAGAAAACCACTAAAGGTTTTGTTTGGTTATCTTGCAATCCTGAGATAATCGTCTCCATGCTCCAAATCCATTTTAAAGCCATTTTTAAGGCATTTCGCGCATACATGAAATGAACACATTTTTCTCCAAAACTATAACAGATGCAAGCTTGTCCTGTTTGGTGGAGATGATATTTAATAAAATAAGTAGAAATCCACTAAAAGTTTTGTTTGGTTATCTTGCAATCCCGAGATAATCGTCTCCATGCTCCAAATCCATTTTAAAGCCATTTCAAAGGCATTTTGCGCATACATGAAATGAACACATTTTTCTCCAAAACTATAACACATGCAAGCTTGTCCTGTTTGGTGGAGATGATATTTAATAAAATAAGTAGAAATCCACTAAAAGTTTTGTTTGGTTATCTTGCAATCCCGAGATAATCGTCTCCATGCTCCAAATAAATTTTAAAGCCATTTTTAAGGCATTTCGCGCATACATGAAATGAACACATTTTTCTCCAAAACTATAACAGATGCAAGCTTGTCCTGTTTGGTGGAGATGATATTTAATAAAATAAGTAGAAATCCACTAAAAGTTTTGTTTGGTTATCTTGCAATCCCGAGATAATCGTCTCCATGCTCCAAATCCATTTTAAAGCCATTTTTAAGGCATTTCGCGCATACATGAAATGAACACATTTTTCTCCAAAACTATAACAGATGCAAGCTTGTCCTGTTTGGTGGAGATGATATTTAATAAAATAAGTAGAAATCCACTAAAAGTTTTGTTTGGTTATCTTGCAATCCCGAGATAATCGTCTCCATGCTCCAAATCCATTTTAAAGCCATTTTTAAGGCATTTCGCGCATACATGAAATGAACACATTTTTCTCCAAAACTATAACAGATGCAAGCTTGTCCTGTTTGGTGGAGATGATATTTAATAAAATAAGTAGAAATCCACTAAAAGTTTTGTTTGGTTATCTTGCAATCCCGAGATAATCGTCTCCATGCTCCAAATCCATTTTAAAGCCATTTTTAAGGCATTTCGCGCATACATGAAATGAACACATTTTTCTCCAAAACTATAACAGATGCAAGCTTGTCCTGTTTGGTGGAGATAATATTTAATAAAATATGTAGAAATCTACTAAAAGTTTCGTTTGTTTATATTGCCATCCTGAGATAATCGTCTCCATGCTCCAAATCCATTTTAAAGCCATTTCAAAGGCATTTTGCGCATACATGAAATGAACACATTTTTCTCCAAAACTATAACACATGCAAGCTTGTCCTGTTTGGTGGAGATGATATTTAATAAAATAAGTAGAAATCCACTAAAAGTTTTGTTTGGTTATCTTGCAATCCCGAGATAATCGTCTCCATGCTCCAAATCCATTTTAAAGCCATTTTTAAGGCATTTCGCGCATACATGAAATGAACACATTTTTCTCCAAAACTATAACAGATGCAAGCTTGTCCTGTTTGGTGGAGATGATATTTAATAAAATAAGTAGAAATCCACTAAAAGTTTTGTTTGGTTATCTTGCAATCCCGAGATAATCGTCTCCATGCTCCAAATCCATTTTAAAGCCATTTTTAAGGCATTTCGCGCATACATGAAATGAACACATTTTTCTCCAAAACTATAACAGATGCAAGCTTGTCCTGTTTGTTGGAGATGATATTTAATAAAATAAGTAGAAATCCACTAAAAGTTTTGTTTGGTTATCTTGCAATCCCGAGATAATCGTCTCCATGCTCCAAATCCATTTTAAAGCCATTTTTAAGGCATTTCGCGCATAAATGAAATGAACACATTTTTCTCCAAAACTATAACAGATGCAAGCTTGTCCTGTTTGGTGGAGATGATATTTAATAAAATAAGTAGAAATCCACTAAAAGTTTTGTTTGGTTATCTTGCAATCCCGAGATAATCGTCTCCATGCTCCAAATCCATTTTAAAGCCATTTTTAAGGCATTTCGCGCATACATGAAATGAACACATTTTTCTCCAAAACTATAACAGATGCAAGCTTGTCCTGTTTGGTGGAGATGATATTTAATAAAATAAGTAGAAATCCACTAAAAGTTTTGTTTGGTTATCTTGCAATCCCGAGATAATCGTCTCCATGCTCCAAATCCATTTTAAAGCCATTTTTAAGGCATTTCGCGCATACATGAAATGAACACATTTTTCTCCAAAACTATAACAGATGCAAGCTTGTCCTGTTTGGTGGAGATAATATTTAATAAAATAAGTAGAAATCTACTAAAAGTTTCGTTTGTTTATATTGCCATCCTGAGATAATCGTCTCCATGCTCCAAATCCATTTTAAAGCCATTTCAAAGGCATTTTGCGCATACATGAAATGAACACATTTTTCTCCAAAACTATAACACATGCAAGCTTGTCCTGTTTGGTGGAGATGATATTTAATAAAATAAGTAGAAAACCACTAAAGGTTTTGTTTGGTTATCTTGCAATCCTGAGATAATCGTCTCCATGCTCCAAATCCATTTTAAAGCCATTTTTAAGGCATTTCGCGCATACATGAAATGAACACATTTTTCTCCAAAACTATAACAGATGCAAGCTTGTCCTGTTTGGTGGAGATGATATTTAATAAAATAAGTAGAAATCCACTAAAAGTTTTGTTTGGTTATCTTGCAATCCCGAGATAATCGTCTCCATGCTCCAAATCCATTTTAAAGCCATTTCAAAGGCATTTTGCGCATACATGAAATGAACACATTTTTCTCCAAAACTATAACACATGCAAGCTTGTCCTGTTTGGTGGAGATGATATTTAATAAAATAAGTAGAAATCCACTAAAAGTTTTGTTTGGTTATCTTGCAATCCCGAGATAATCGTCTCCATGCTCCAAATAAATTTTAAAGCCATTTTTAAGGCATTTCGCGCATACATGAAATGAACACATTTTTCTCCAAAACTATAACAGATGCAAGCTTGTCCTGTTTGGTGGAGATGATATTTAATAAAATAAGTAGAAATCCACTAAAAGTTTTGTTTGGTTATCTTGCAATCCCGAGATAATCGTCTCCATGCTCCAAATCCATTTTAAAGCCATTTTTAAGGCATTTCGCGCATACATGAAATGAACACATTTTTCTCCAAAACTATAACAGATGCAAGCTTGTCCTGTTTGGTGGAGATGATATTTAATAAAATAAGTAGAAATCCACTAAAAGTTTTGTTTGGTTATCTTGCAATCCCGAGATAATCGTCTCCATGCTCCAAATCAAATTTAAAGGCATTTTTAAGGCATTTCGCGCATACATGAAATGAACACATTTTTCTCCAAAACTATAACAGATGCAAGCTTGTCCTGTTTGGTGGAGATAATATTTAATAAAATATGTAGAAATCTACTAAAAGTTTCGTTTGTTTATATTGCCATCCTGAGATAATCGTCTCCATGCTCCAAATCCATTTTAAAGCCATTTCAAAGGCATTTTGCGCATACATGAAATGAACACATTTTTCTCCAAAACTAAAACACATTCAAGCTTGTCCTGTTTGGTGGAGATGATATTTAATAAAATAAGTAGAAATCCACTAAAAGTTTTGTTTGGTTAGCTTGCAATCCAGAGATAATCGTCTCCATGCTCCAAATCCATTTTAAAGCCATTTTTAAGGCATTTCGCGCATACATGAAATGAACACATTTTTCTCCAAAACTATAACAGATGCAAGCTTGTCCTGTTTGGTGGAGATGATATTTAATAAAATAAGTAGAAATCCACTAAAAGTTTTGTTTGGTTATCTTGCAATCCCGAGATAATCGTCTCCATGCTCCAAATCCATTTTAAAGCCATTTTTAAGGCATTTCGCGCATACATGAAATGAACACATTTTTCTCCAAAACTATAACAGATGCAAGCTTGTCCTGTTTGGTGGAGATAATATTTAATAAAATATGTAGAAATCTACTAAAAGTTTCGTTTGTTTATATTGCCATCCTGAGATAATCGTCTCCATGCTCCAAATCCATTTTAAAGCCATTTCAAAGGCATTTTGCGCATACATGAAATGAACACATTTTTCTCCAAAACTATAACACATGCAAGCTTGTCCTGTTTGGTGGAGATGATATTTAATAAAATAAGTAGAAATCCACTAAAAGTTTTGTTTGGTTATCTTGCAATCCCGAGATAATCGTCTCCATGCTCCAAATCCATTTTAAAGCCATTTTTAAGGCATTTCGCGCATACATGAAATGAACACATTTTTCTCCAAAACTATAACAGATGCAAGCTTGTCCTGTTTGGTGGAGATGATATTTAATAAAATAAGTAGAAATCCACTAAAAGTTTTGTTTGGTTATCTTGCAATCCCGAGATAATCGTCTCCATGCTCCAAATCCATTTTAAAGCCATTTTTAAGGCATTTCGCGCATACATGAAATGAACACATTTTTCTCCAAAACTATAACAGATGCAAGCTTGTCCTGTTTGTTGGAGATGATATTTAATAAAATAAGTAGAAATCCACTAAAAGTTTTGTTTGGTTATCTTGCAATCCCGAGATAATCGTCTCCATGCTCCAAATCCATTTTAAAGCCATTTTTAAGGCATTTCGCGCATAAATGAAATGAACACATTTTTCTCCAAAACTATAACAGATGCAAGCTTGTCCTGTTTGGTGGAGATGATATTTAATAAAATAAGTAGAAATCCACTAAAAGTTTTGTTTGGTTATCTTGCAATCCCGAGATAATCGTCTCCATGCTCCAAATCCATTTTAAAGCCATTTTAAGGCATTTCGCGCATACATGAAATGAACACATTTTTCTCCAAAACTATAACAGATGCAAGCTTGTCCTGTTTGGTGGAGATAATATTTAATAAAATAAGTAGAAATCTACTAAAAGTTTCGTTTGTTTATATTGCCATCCTGAGATAATCGTCTCCATGCTCCAAATCCATTTTAAAGCCATTTCAAAGGCATTTTGCGCATACATGAACTGAACACATTTTTCTCCAAAACTATAACACATGCAAGCTTGTCCTGTTTGGTGGAGATGATATTTAATAAAATAAGTAGAAAACCACTAAAGGTTTTGTTTGGTTATCTTGCAATCCTGAGATAATCGTCTCCATGCTCCAAATCCATTTTAAAGCCATTTTTAAGGCATTTCGCGCATACATGAAATGAACACATTTTTCTCCAAAACTATAACAGATGCAAGCTTGTCCTGTTTGGTGGAGATGATATTTAATAAAATAAGTAGAAATCCACTAAAAGTTTTGTTTGGTTATCTTGCAATCCCGAGATAATCGTCTCCATGCTCCAAATCCATTTTAAAGCCATTTCAAAGGCATTTTGCGCATACATGAAATGAACACATTTTTCTCCAAAACTATAACACATGCAAGCTTGTCCTGTTTGGTGGAGATGATATTTAATAAAATAAGTAGAAATCCACTAAAAGTTTTGTTTGGTTATCTTGCAATCCCGAGATAATCGTCTCCATGCTCCAAATAAATTTTAAAGCCATTTTTAAGGCATTTCGCGCATACATGAAATGAACACATTTTTCTCCAAAACTATAACAGATGCAAGCTTGTCCTGTTTGGTGGAGATGATATTTAATAAAATAAGTAGAAATCCACTAAAAGTTTTGTTTGGTTATCTTGCAATCCCGAGATAATCGTCTCCATGCTCCAAATCCATTTTAAAGCCATTTTTAAGGCATTTCGCGCATACATGAAATGAACACATTTTTCTCCAAAACTATAACAGATGCAAGCTTGTCCTGTTTGGTGGAGATGATATTTAATAAAATAAGTAGAAATCCACTAAAAGTTTTGTTTGGTTATCTTGCAATCCCGAGATAATCGTCTCCATGCTCCAAATCCATTTTAAAGCCATTTTTAAGGCATTTCGCGCATACATGAAATGAACACATTTTTCTCCAAAACTATAACAGATGCAAGCTTGTCCTGTTTGGTGGAGATAATATTTAATAAAATATGTAGAAATCTACTAAAAGTTTCGTTTGTTTATATTGCCATCCTGAGATAATCGTCTCCATGCTCCAAATCCATTTTAAAGCCATTTCAAAGGCATTTTGCGCATACATGAAATGAACACATTTTTCTCCAAAACTATAACACATGCAAGCTTGTCCTGTTTGGTGGAGATGATATTTAATAAAATAAGTAGAAATCCACTAAAAGTTTTGTTTGGTTATCTTGCAATCCCGAGATAATCGTCTCCATGCTCCAAATCCATTTTAAAGCCATTTTTAAGGCATTTCGCGCATACATGAAATGAACACATTTTTCTCCAAAACTATAACAGATGCAAGCTTGTCCTGTTTGGTGGAGATGATATTTAATAAAATAAGTAGAAATCCACTAAAAGTTTTGTTTGGTTATCTTGCAATCCCGAGATAATCGTCTCCATGCTCCAAATCCATTTTAAAGCCATTTTTAAGGCATTTCGCGCATACATGAAATGAACACATTTTTCTCCAAAACTATAACAGATGCAAGCTTGTCCTGTTTGTTGGAGATGATATTTAATAAAATAAGTAGAAATCCACTAAAAGTTTTGTTTGGTTATCTTGCAATCCCGAGATAATCGTCTCCATGCTCCAAATCCATTTTAAAGCCATTTTTAAGGCATTTCGCGCATAAATGAAATGAACACATTTTTCTCCAAAACTATAACAGATGCAAGCTTGTCCTGTTTGGTGGAGATGATATTTAATAAAATAAGTAGAAATCCACTAAAAGTTTTGTTTGGTTATCTTGCAATCCCGAGATAATCGTCTCCATGCTCCAAATCCATTTTAAAGCCATTTTTAAGGCATTTCGCGCATACATGAAATGAACACATTTTTCTCCAAAACTATAACAGATGCAAGCTTGTCCTGTTTGGTGGAGATGATATTTAATAAAATAAGTAGAAATCCACTAAAAGTTTTGTTTGGTTATCTTGCAATCCCGAGATAATCGTCTCCATGCTCCAAATCCATTTTAAAGCCATTTTTAAGGCATTTCGCGCATACATGAAATGAACACATTTTTCTCCAAAACTATAACAGATGCAAGCTTGTCCTGTTTGGTGGAGATAATATTTAATAAAATAAGTAGAAATCTACTAAAAGTTTCGTTTGTTTATATTGCCATCCTGAGATAATCGTCTCCATGCTCCAAATCCATTTTAAAGCCATTTCAAAGGCATTTTGCGCATACATGAAATGAACACATTTTTCTCCAAAACTATAACACATGCAAGCTTGTCCTGTTTGGTGGAGATGATATTTAATAAAATAAGTAGAAAACCACTAAAGGTTTTGTTTGGTTATCTTGCAATCCTGAGATAATCGTCTCCATGCTCCAAATCCATTTTAAAGCCATTTTTAAGGCATTTCGCGCATACATGAAATGAACACATTTTTCTCCAAAACTATAACAGATGCAAGCTTGTCCTGTTTGGTGGAGATGATATTTAATAAAATAAGTAGAAATCCACTAAAAGTTTTGTTTGGTTATCTTGCAATCCCGAGATAATCGTCTCCATGCTCCAAATCCATTTTAAAGCCATTTCAAAGGCATTTTGCGCATACATGAAATGAACACATTTTTCTCCAAAACTATAACACATGCAAGCTTGTCCTGTTTGGTGGAGATGATATTTAATAAAATAAGTAGAAATCCACTAAAAGTTTTGTTTGGTTATCTTGCAATCCCGAGATAATCGTCTCCATGCTCCAAATAAATTTTAAAGCCATTTTTAAGGCATTTCGCGCATACATGAAATGAACACATTTTTCTCCAAAACTATAACAGATGCAAGCTTGTCCTGTTTGGTGGAGATGATATTTAATAAAATAAGTAGAAATCCACTAAAAGTTTTGTTTGGTTATCTTGCAATCCCGAGATAATCGTCTCCATGCTCCAAATCCATTTTAAAGCCATTTTTAAGGCATTTCGCGCATACATGAAATGAACACATTTTTCTCCAAAACTATAACAGATGCAAGCTTGTCCTGTTTGGTGGAGATGATATTTAATAAAATAAGTAGAAATCCACTAAAAGTTTTGTTTGGTTATCTTGCAATCCCGAGATAATCGTCTCCATGCTCCAAATCCATTTTAAAGCCATTTTTAAGGCATTTCGCGCATACATGAAATGAACACATTTTTCTCCAAAACTATAACAGATGCAAGCTTGTCCTGTTTGGTGGAGATGATATTTAATAAAATAAGTAGAAATCCACTAAAAGTTTTGTTTGGTTATATTGCAATCCCGAGATAATCGTCTTCATGCTCCAAATCCATTTTAAAGCCATTTTTAAGGCATTTCGCGCATACATGAAATGAACACATTTTTCTCCAAAACTATAACAGATGCAAGCTTGTCCTGTTTGGTGGAGATAATATTTAATAAAATAAGTAGAAATCTACTAAAAGTTTCGTTTGTTTATATTGCCATCCTGAGATAATCGTCTCCATGCTCCAAATCCATTTTAAAGCCATTTCAAAGGCATTTTGCGCATACATGAAATGAACACATTTTTCTCCAAAACTATAACACATGCAAGCTTGTCCTGTTTGGTGGAGATGATATTTAATAAAATAAGTAGAAATCCACTAAAAGTTTTGTTTGGTTATCTTGCAATCCCGAGATAATCGTCTCCATGCTCCAAATCCATTTTAAAGCCATTTTTAAGGCATTTCGCGCATACATGAAATGAACACATTTTTCTCTAAAACTATAACAGATGCAAGCTTGTCCTGTTTGGTGGAGATGATATTTAATAAAATAAGTAGAAATCCACTAAAAGTTTTGTTTGGTTATCTTGCAATCCCGAGATAATCGTCTCCATGCTCCAAATCCATTTTAAAGCCATTTTTAAGGCATTTCGCGCATACATGAAATGAACACATTTTTCTCCAAAACTATAACAGATGCAAGCTTGTCCTGTTTGGTGGAGATGATATTTAATAAAATAAGTAGAAATCCACTAAAAGTTTTGTTTGGTTATCTTGCAATCCCGAGATAATCGTCTCCATGCTCCAAATAAATTTTAAAGCCATTTTTAAGGCATTTCGCGCATACATGAAATGAACACATTTTTCTCCAAAACTATAACAGATGCAAGCTTGTCCTGTTTGGTGGAGATGATATTTAATAAAATAAGTAGAAATCCACTAAAAGTTTTGTTTGGTTATCTTGCAATCCCGAGATAATCGTCTCCATGCTCCAAATCCATTTTAAAGCCATTTTTAAGGCATTTCGCGCATACATGAAATGAACACATTTTTCTCCAAAACTATAACAGATGCAAGCTTGTCCTGTTTGGTGGAGATGATATTTAATAAAATAAGTAGAAATCCACTAAAAGTTTTGTTTGGTTATCTTGCAATCCCGAGATAATCGTCTCCATGCTCCAAATCCATTTTAAAGCCATTTTTAAGGCATTTCGCGCATACATGAAATGAACACATTTTTCTCCAAAACTATAACAGATGCAAGCTTGTCCTGTTTGGTGGAGATGATATTTAATAAAATAAGTAGAAATCCACTAAAAGTTTTGTTTGGTTATATTGCAATCCCGAGATAATCGTCTTCATGCTCCAAATCCATTTTAAAGCCATTTTTAATGCATTTCGCGCATACATGAAATGAACACATTTTTCTCCAAAACTATAACAGATGCAAGCTTGTCCTGTTTGGTGAAGATAATATTTAATAAAATAAGTAGAAATCTACTAAAAGTTTCGTTTGTTTATATTGCCATCCTGAGATAATCGTCTCCATGCTCCAAATCCATTTTAAAGCCATTTCAAAGGCATTTTGCGCATACATGAAATGAACACATTTTTCTCCAAAACTATAACACATGCAAGCTTGTCCTGTTTGGTGGAGATGATATTTAATAAAATAAGTAGAAATCCACTAAAAGTTTTGTTTGGTTATCTTGCAATCCCGAGATAATCGTCTCCATGCTCCAAATCCATTTTAAAGCCATTTTTAAGGCATTTCGCGCATACATGAAATGAACACATTTTTCTCTAAAACTATAACAGATGCAAGCTTGTCCTGTTTGGTGGAGATGATATTTAATAAAATAAGTAGAAATCCACTAAAAGTTTTGTTTGGTTATCTTGCAATCCCGAGATAATCGTCTCCATGCTCCAAATCCATTTTAAAGCCATTTTTAAGGCATTTCGCGCATACATGAAATGAACACATTTTTCTCCAAAACTATAACAGATGCAAGCTTGTCCTGTTTGGTGGAGATGATATTTAATAAAATAAGTAGAAATCCACTAAAAGTTTTGTTTGGTTATCTTGCAATCCCGAGATAATCGTCTCCATGCTCCAAATCCATTTTAAAGCCATTTTTAAGGCATTTCGCGCATACATGAAATGAACACATTTTTCTCCAAAACTATAACAGATGCAAGCTTGTCCTGTTTGGTGGAGATGATATTTAATAAAATAAGTAGAAATCCACTAAAAGTTTTGTTTGGTTATCTTGCAATCCCGAGATAATCGTCTCCATGCTCCAAATCCATTTTAAAGCCATTTCAAAGGCATTTTGCGCATACATGAATGAACACATTTTTCTCCAAAACTATAACACATGCAAGCTTGTCCTGTTTGGTGGAGATGATATTTAATAAAATAAGTAGAAATCCACTAAAAGTTTTGTTTGGTTATCTTGCAATCCCGAGATAATCGTCTCCATGCTCCAAATCCATTTTAAAGCCATTTTTAAGGCATTTCGCGCATACATGAAATGAACACATTTTTCTCCAAAACTATAACAGATGCAAGCTTGTCCTGTTTGGTGGAGATGATATTTAATAAAATAAGTAGAAATCCACTAAAAGTTTTGTTTGGTTATCTTGCAATCCCGAGATAATCGTCTCCATGCTCCAAATCCATTTTAAAGCCATTTTTAAGGCATTTCGCGCATACATGAAATGAACACATTTTTCTCCAAAACTATAACAGATGCAAGCTTGTCCTGTTTGGTGGAGATGATATTTAATAAAATAAGTAGAAATCCACTAAAAGTTTTGTTTGGTTATCTTGCAATCCCGAGATAATCGTCTCCATGCTCCAAATCCATTTTAAAGCCATTTTTAAGGCATTTCGCGCATACATGAAATGAACACATTTTTCTCCAAAACTATAACAGATGCAAGCTTGTCCTGTTTGGTGGAGATGATATTTAATAAAATAAGTAGAAATCCACTAAAAGTTTTGTTTGGTTATCTTGCAATCCCGAGATAATCGTCTCCATGCTCCAAATCCATTTTAAAGCCATTTTTAAGGCATTTCGCGCATACATGAAATGAACACATTTTTCTCCAAAACTATAACAGATGCAAGCTTGTCCTGTTTGGTGGAGATGATATTTAATAAAATAAGTAGAAATCCACTAAAAGTTTTGTTTGGTTATCTTGCAATCCCGAGATAATCGTCTCCATGCTCCAAATCCATTTTAAAGCCATTTTTAAGGCATTTCGCGCATACATGAAATGAACACATTTTTCTCCAAAACTATAACAGATGCAAGCTTGTCCTGTTTGGTGGAGATGATATTTAATAAAATAAGTAGAAATCCACTAAAAGTTTTGTTTGGTTATCTTGCAATCCCGAGATAATCGTCTCCATGCTCCAAATCCATTTTAAAGCCATTTTTAAGGCATTTCGCGCATACATGAAATGAACACATTTTTCTCCAAAACTATAACAGATGCAAGCTTGTCCTGTTTGGTGGAGATCATATTTAATAAAATAAGTAGAAATCTACTAAAAGTTTCGTTTGTTTATATTGCCATCCTGAGATAATCGTCTCCATGCTCCAAATCCATTTTAAAGCCATTTCAAAGGCATTTTGCGCATACATGAAATGAACACATTTTTCTCCAAAACTATAACACATGCAAGCTTGTCCTGTTTGGTGGAGATGATATTTAATAAAATAAGTAGAAAACCACTAAAAGTTTTGTTTGGTTATCTTGCAATCCCGAGATAATCGTCTCCATGCTCCAAATCCATTTTAAAGCCATTTTTAAGGCATTTCGCGCATACATGAAATGAACACATTTTTCTCCAAAACTATAACAGATGCAAGCTTGTCCTGTTTGGTGGAGATGATATTTAATAAAATAAGTAGAAATCCACTAAAAGTTTTGTTTGGTTATCTTGCAATCCCGAGATAATCGTCTCCATGCTCCAAATCCATTTTAAAGCCATTTCAAAGGCATTTTGCGCATACATGAAATGAACACATTTTTCTCCAAAACTATAACACATGCAAGCTTGTCCTGTTTGGTGGAGATGATATTTAATAAAATAAGTAGAAATCCACTAAAAGTTTTGTTTGGTTATCTTGCAATCCCGAGATAATCGTCTCCATGCTCCAAATCCATTTTAAAGCCATTTTTAAGGCATTTCGCGCATACATGAAATGAACACATTTTTCTCCAAAACTATAACAGATGCAAGCTTGTCCTGTTTGGTGGAGATGATATTTAATAAAATAAGTAGAAATCCACTAAAAGTTTTGTTTGGTTATCTTGCAATCCCGAGATAATCGTCTCCATGCTCCAAATCCATTTTAAAGCCATTTTTAAGGCATTTCGCGCATACATGAAATGAACACATTTTTCTCCAAAACTATAACAGATGCAAGCTTGTCCTGTTTGGTGGAGATGATATTTAATAAAATAAGTAGAAATCCACTAAAAGTTTTGTTTGGTTATCTTGCAATCCCGAGATAATCGTCTCCATGCTCCAAATCCATTTTAAAGCCATTTTTAAGGCATTTCGCGCATACATGAAATGAACACATTTTTCTCCAAAACTATAACAGATGCAAGCTTGTCCTGTTTGGTGGAGATGATATTTAATAAAATAAGTAGAAATCCACTAAAAGTTTTGTTTGGTTATCTTGCAATCCCGAGATAATCGTCTCCATGCTCCAAATCCATTTTAAAGCCATTTTTAAGGCATTTCGCGCATACATGAAATGAACACATTTTTCTCCAAAACTATAACAGATGCAAGCTTGTCCTGTTTGGTGGAGATGATATTTAATAAAATAAGTAGAAATCCACTAAAAGTTTTGTTTGGTTATCTTGCAATCCCGAGATAATCGTCTCCATGCTCCAAATCCATTTTAAAGCCATTTTTAAGGCATTTCGCGCATACATGAAATGAACACATTTTTCTCCAAAACTATAACAGATGCAAGCTTGTCCTGTTTGGTGGAGATGATATTTAATAAAATAAGTAGAAATCCACTAAAAGTTTTGTTTGGTTATCTTGCAATCCCGAGATAATCGTCTCCATGCTCCAAATCCATTTTAAAGCCATTTTTAAGGCATTTCGCGCATACATGAAATGAACACATTTTTCTCCAAAACTATAACAGATGCAAGCTTGTCCTGTTTGGTGGAGATGATATTTAATAAAATAAGTAGAAATCCACTAAAAGTTTTGTTTGGTTATCTTGCAATCCCGAGATAATCGTCTCCATGCTCCAAATCCATTTTAAAGCCATTTTTAAGGCATTTCGCGCATACATGAAATGAACACATTTTTCTCCAAAACTATAACAGATGCAAGCTTGTCCTGTTTGGTGGAGATGATATTTAATAAAATAAGTAGAAATCCACTAAAAGTTTTGTTTGGTTATCTTGCAATCCCGAGATAATCGTCTCCATGCTCCAAATCCATTTTAAAGCCATTTTTAAGGCATTTCGCGCATACATGAAATGAACACATTTTTCTCCAAAACTATAACAGATGCAAGCTTGTCCTGTTTGGTGGAGATGATATTTAATAAAATAAGTAGAAATCCACTAAAAGTTTTGTTTGGTTATCTTGCAATCCCGAGATAATCGTCTCCATGCTCCAAATCCATTTTAAAGCCATTTTTAAGGCATTTCGCGCATACATGAAATGAACACATTTTTCTCCAAAACTATAACAGATGCAAGCTTGTCCTGTTTGGTGGAGATGATATTTAATAAAATAAGTAGAAATCCACTAAAAGTTTTGTTTGGTTATCTTGCAATCCCGAGATAATCGTCTCCATGCTCCAAATCCATTTTAAAGCCATTTTTAAGGCATTTCGCGCATACATGAAATGAACACATTTTTCTCCAAAACTATAACAGATGCAAGCTTGTCCTGTTTGGTGGAGATGATATTTAATAAAATAAGTAGAAATCCACTAAAAGTTTTGTTTGGTTATCTTGCAATCCCGAGATAATCGTCTCCATGCTCCAAATCCATTTTAAAGCCATTTTTAAGGCATTTCGCGCATACATGAAATGAACACATTTTTCTCCAAAACTATAACAGATGCAAGCTTGTCCTGTTTGGTGGAGATGATATTTAATAAAATAAGTAGAAATCCACTAAAAGTTTTGTTTGGTTATCTTGCAATCCCGAGATAATCGTCTCCATGCTCCAAATCCATTTTAAAGCCATTTTTAAGGCATTTCGCGCATACATGAAATGAACACATTTTTCTCCAAAACTATAAACAGATGCAAGCTTGTCCTGTTTGGTGGAGATGCTATTTAATAAAATAAGTAGAAATCCACTAAAAGTTTTGTTTGGTTATCTTGCAATCCCGAGATAATCGTCTCCATGCTCCAAATCCATTTTAAAGCCATTTTTAAGGCATTTCGCGCATACATGAAATGAACACATTTTTCTCCAAAACTATAACAGATGCAAGCTTGTCCTGTTTGGTGGAGATGATATTTAATAAAATAAGTAGAAATCCACTAAAAGTTTTGTTTGGTTATCTTGCAATCCCGAGATAATCGTCTCCATGCTCCAAATCCATTTTAAAGCCATTTTTAAGGCATTTCGCGCATACATGAAATGAACACATTTTTCTCCAAAACTATAACAGATGCAAGCTTGTCCTGTTTGGTGGAGATGATATTTAATAAAATAAGTAGAAATCGACTAAAAGTTTTGTTTGGTTATCTTGCAATCCCGAGATAATCGTCTCCATGCTCCAAATCCATTTTAAAGCCATTTTTAAGGCATTTCGCGCATACATGAAATGAACACATTTTTCTCCAAAACTATAACAGATGCAAGCTTGTCCTGTTTGGTGGAGATGATATTTAATAAAATAAGTAGAAATCCACTAAAAGTTTTGTTTGGTTATCTTGCAATCCCGAGATAATCGTCTCCATGCTCCAAATCCATTTTAAAGCCATTTTTAAGGCATTTCGCGCATACATGAAATGAACACATTTTTCTCCAAAACTATAACAGATGCAAGCTTGTCCTGTTTGGTGGAGATGATATTTAATAAAATAAGTAGAAATCCACTAAAAGTTTTGTTTGGTTATCTTGCAATCCCGAGATAATCGTCTCCATGCTCCAAATCCATTTTAAAGCCATTTTAAGACATTTCGCGCATACATGAAATGAACACATTTTTCTCCAAAACTATAACAGATGCAAGCTTGTCCTGTTTGGTGGAGATGATATTTAATAAAATAAGTAGAAATCCACTAAAAGTTTTGTTTGGTTATCTTGCAATCCCGAGATAATCGTCTCCATGCTCCAAATCCATTTTAAAGCCATTTTAAGGCATTTCGCGCATACATGAAATGAACACATTTTTCTCCAAAACTATAACAGATGCAAGCTTGTCCTGTTTGGTGGAGATGATATTTAATAAAATAAGTAGAAATCCACTAAAAGTTTTGTTTGGTTATCTTGCAATCCCGAGATAATCGTCTCCATGCTCCAAATCCATTTTAAAGCCATTTTTAAGGCATTTCGCGCATACATGAAATGAACACATTTTTCTCCAAAACTATAACAGATGCAAGCTTGTCCTGTTTTGTGGAGATGATATTTAATAAAATAAGTAGAAATCCACTAAAAGTTTTGTTTGGTTATCTTGCAATCCCGAGATAATCGTCTCCTTGCTCCAAATCCATTTTAAAGCCATTTTTAAGGCATTTCGCGCATACATGAAATGAACACATTTTTCTCCAAAACTATAACAGATGCAAGCTTGTCCTGTTTGGTGGAGATGATATTTAATAAAATAAGTAGAAATCCACTAAAAGTTTTGTTTGGTTATCTTGCAATCCCGAGATAATCGTCTCCATGCTCCAAATCCATTTTAAAGCCATTTTTAAGGCATTTCGCGCATACATGAAATGAACACATTTTTCTCCAAAACTATAACAGATGCAAGCTTGTCCTGTTTGGTGGAGATGATATTTAATAAAATAAGTAGAAATCCACTAAAAGTTTTGTTTGGTTATCTTGCAATCCCGAGATAATCGTCTCCATGCTCCAAATCCATTTTAAAGCCATTTTTAAGGCATTTCGCGCATACATGAAATGAACACATTTTTCTCCAAAACTATAACAGATGCAAGCTTGTCCTGTTTGGTGGAGATGATATTTAATAAAATAAGTAGAAATCCACTAAAAGTTTTGTTTGGTTATCTTGCAATCCCGAGATAATCGTCTCCATGCTCCAAATCCATTTTAAAGCCATTTTTAAGGCATTTCGCGCATACATGAAATGAACACATTTTTCTCCAAAACTATAACAGATGCAAGCTTGTCCTGTTTGGTGGAGATGATATTTAATAAAATAAGTAGAAATCCACTAAAAGTTTTGTTTGGTTATCTTGCAATCCCGAGATAATCGTCTCCATGCTCCAAATCCATTTTAAAGCCATTTTTAAGGCATTTCGCGCATACATGAAATGAACACATTTTTCTCCAAAACTATAACAGATGCAAGCTTGTCCTGTTTGGTGGAGATGAT
The DNA here is from genome assembly GCF_048569485.1 of Anomaloglossus baeobatrachus. NCBI lineage: Eukaryota > Metazoa > Chordata > Amphibia > Anura > Aromobatidae > Anomaloglossus > Anomaloglossus baeobatrachus. Next base: position 25,118 of record NW_027442188.1, on the reverse strand, counting down.
ATTTAATAAAATAAGTAGAAATCCACTAAAAGTTTTGTTTGGTTATCTTGCAATCCCGAGATAATCGTCTCCATGCTCCAAATCCATTTTAAAGCCATTTTTAAGGCATTTCGCGCATACATGAAATGAACACATTTTTCTCCAAAACTATAACAGATGCAAGCTTGTCCTGTTTGGTGGAGATGATATTTAATAAAATAAGTATAAATCCACTAAAAGTTTTGTTTGGTTATCTTGCAATCCCGAGATAATCGTCTCCATGCTCCAAATCCATTTTAAAGCCATTTTTAAGGCATTTCGCGCATACATGAAATGAACACATTTTTCTCCAAAACTATAACAGATGCAAGCTTGTCCTGTTTGGTGGAGATGCTATTTAATAAAATAAGTAGAAATCCACTAAAAGTTTTGTTTGGTTATCTTGCAATCCCGAGATAATCGTCTCCATGCTCCAAATCCATTTTAAAGCCATTTTTAAGGCATTTCGCGCATACATGAAATGAACACATTTTTCTCCAAAACTATAACAGATGCAAGCTTGTCCTGTTTGGTGGAGATGCTATTTAATAAAATAAGTAGAAATCCACTAAAAGTTTTGTTTGGTTATCTTGCAATCCCGAGATAATCGTCTCCATGCTCCAAATCCATTTTAAAGCCATTTTTAAGGCATTTCGCGCATACATGAAATGAACACATTTTTCTCCAAAACTATAACAGATGCAAGCTTGTCCTGTTTGGTGGAGATGATATTTAATAAAATAAGTAGAAATCCACTAAAAGTTTTGTTTGGTTATCTTGCAATCCCGAGATAATCGTCTCCATGCTCCAAATCCATTTTAAAGCCATTTTTAAGGCATTTCGCGCATACATGAAATGAACACATTTTTCTCCAAAACTATAACAGATGCAAGCTTGTCCTGTTTGGTGGAGATGATATTTAATAAAATAAGTAGAAATCCGACTAAAAGTTTTGTTTGGTTATCTTGCAATCCCGAGATAATCGTCTCCATGCTCCAAATCCATTTTAAAGCCATTTTTAAGGCATTTCGCGCATACATGAAATGAACACATTTTTCTCCAAAACTATAACAGATGCAAGCTTGTCCTGTTTGGTGGAGATGATATTTAATAAAATAAGTAGAAATCCACTAAAAGTTTTGTTTGGTTATCTTGCAATCCCGAGATAATCGTCTCCATGCTCCAAATCCATTTTAAAGCCATTTTTAAGGCATTTCGCGCATACATGAAATGAACACATTTTTCTCCAAAACTATAACAGATGCAAGCTTGTCCTGTTTGGTGGAGATGATATTTAATAAAATAAGTAGAAATCCACTAAAAGTTTTGTTTGGTTATCTTGCAATCCCGAGATAATCGTCTCCATGCTCCAAATCCATTTTAAAGCCATTTTTAAGGCATTTCGCGCATACATGAAATGAACACATTTTTCTCCAAAACTATAACAGATGCAAGCTTGTCCTGTTTGGTGGAGATGATATTTAATAAAATAAGTAGAAATCCACTAAAAGTTTTGTTTGGTTATCTTGCAATCCCGAGATAATCGTCTCCATGCTCCAAATCCATTTTAAAGCCATTTTTAAGGCATTTCGCGCATACATGAAATGAACACATTTTTCTCCAAAACTATAACAGATGCAAGCTTGTCCTGTTTGGTGGAGATGATATTTAATAAAATAAGTAGAAATCCACTAAAAGTTTTGTTTGGTTATCTTGCAATCCCGAGATAATCGTCTCCATGCTCCAAATCCATTTTAAAGCCATTTTTAAGGCATTTCGCGCATACATGAAATGAACACATTTTTCTCCAAAACTATAACAGATGCAAGCTTGTCCTGTTTGGTGGAGATGATATTTAATAAAATAAGTAGAAATCCACTAAAAGTTTTGTTTGGTTATCTTGCAATCCCGAGATAATCGTCTCCATGCTCCAAATCCATTTTAAAGCCATTTTTAAGGCATTTCGCGCATACATGAAATGAACACATTTTTCTCCAAAACTATAACAGATGCAAGCTTGTCCTGTTTGGTGGAGATGATATTTAATAAAATAAGTAGAAATCCACTAAAAGTTTTGTTTGGTTATCTTGCAATCCCGAGATAATCGTCTCCGTGCTCCAAATCCATTTTAAAGCCATTTTTAAGGCATTTCGCGCATACATGAAATGAACACATTTTTCTCCAAAACTATAACAGATGCAAGCTTGTCCTGTTTGGTGGAGATGATATTTAATAAAATAAGTAGAAATCCACTAAAAGTTTTGTTTGGTTATCTTGCAATCCCGAGATAATCGTCTCCATGCTCCAAATCCATTTTAAAGCCATTTTTAAGGCATTTCGCGCATACATGAAATGAACACATTTTTCTCCAAAACTATAACAGATGCAAGCTTGTCCTGTTTGGTGGAGATGATATTTAATAAAATAAGTAGAAATCCACTAAAAGTTTTGTTTGGTTATCTTGCAATCCCGAGATAATCGTCTCCATGCTCCAAATCCATTTTAAAGCCATTTTTAAGGCATTTCGCGCATACATGAAATGAACACATTTTTCTCCAAAACTATAACAGATGCAAGCTTGTCCTGTTTGGTGGAGATGATATTTAATAAAATAAGTAGAAATCCACTAAAAGTTTTGTTTGGTTATCTTGCAATCCCGAGACAATCGTCTCCATGCTCCAAATCCATTTTAAAGCCATTTTTAAGGCATTTCGCGCATACATGAAATGAACACATTTTTCTCCAAAACTATAACAGATGCAAGCTTGTCCTGTTTGGTGGAGATGATATTTAATAAAATAAGTATAAATCCACTAAAAGTTTTGTTTGGTTATCTTGCAATCCCGAGATAATCGTCTCCATGCTCCAAATCTATTTTAAAGCCATTTTTAAGGCATTTCGCGCATACATGAAATGAACACATTTTTCTCCAAAACTATAACAGATGCAAGCTTGTCCTGTTTGGTGGAGATGCTATTTAATAAAATAAGTAGAAATCCACTAAAAGTTTTGTTTGGTTATCTTGCAATCCCGAGATAATCGTCTCCATGCTCCAAATCCATTTTAAAGCCATTTTTAAGGCATTTCGCGCATACATGAAATGAACACATTTTTCTCCAAAACTATAACAGATGCAAGCTTGTCCTGTTTGGTGGAGATGCTATTTAATAAAATAAGTAGAAATCCACTAAAAGTTTTGTTTGGTTATCTTGCAATCCCGAGATAATCGTCTCCATGCTCCAAATCCATTTTAAAGCCATTTTTAAGGCATTTCGCGCATACATGAAATGAACACATTTTTCTCCAAAACTATAACAGATGCAAGCTTGTCCTGTTTGGTGGAGATGATATTTAATAAAATAAGTAGAAATCCACTAAAAGTTTTGTTTGGTTATCTTGCAATCCCGAGATAATCGTCTCCATGCTCCAAATCCATTTTAAAGCCATTTTTAAGGCATTTCGCGCATACATGAAATGAACACATTTTTCTCCAAAACTATAACAGATGCAAGCTTGTCCTGTTTGGTGGAGATGATATTTAATAAAATAAGTAGAAATCGACTAAAAGTTTTGTTTGGTTATCTTGCAATCCCGAGATAATCGTCTCCATGCTCCAAATCCATTTTAAAGCCATTTTTAAGGCATTTCGCGCATACATGAAATGAACACATTTTTCTCCAAAACTATAACAGATGCAAGCTTGTCCTGTTTGGTGGAGATGATATTTAATAAAATAAGTAGAAATCCACTAAAAGTTTTGTTTGGTTATCTTGCAATCCCGAGATAATCGTCTCCATGCTCCAAATCCATTTTAAAGCCATTTTTAAGGCATTTCGCGCATACATGAAATGAACACATTTTTCTCCAAAACTATAACAGATGCAAGCTTGTCCTGTTTGGTGGAGATGATATTTAATAAAATAAGTAGAAATCCACTAAAAGTTTTGTTTGGTTATCTTGCAATCCCGAGATAATCGTCTCCATGCTCCAAATCCATTTTAAAGCCATTTTTAAGGCATTTCGCGCATACATGAAATGAACACATTTTTCTCCAAAACTATAACAGATGCAAGCTTGTCCTGTTTGGTGGAGATGATATTTAATAAAATAAGTAGAAATCCACTAAAAGTTTTGTTTGGTTATCTTGCAATCCCGAGATAATCGTCTCCATGCTCCAAATCCATTTTAAAGCCATTTTTAAGGCATTTCGCGCATACATGAAATGAACACATTTTTCTCCAAAACTATAACAGATGCAAGCTTGTCCTGTTTGGTGGAGATGATATTTAATAAAATAAGTAGAAATCCACTAAAAGTTTTGTTTGGTTATCTTGCAATCCCGAGATAATCGTCTCCATGCTCCAAATCCATTTTAAAGCCATTTTTAAGGCATTTCGCGCATACATGAAATGAACACATTTTTCTCCAAAACTATAACAGATGCAAGCTTGTCCTGTTTGGTGGAGATGATATTTAATAAAATAAGTAGAAATCCACTAAAAGTTTTGTTTGGTTATCTTGCAATCCCGAGATAATCGTCTCCATGCTCCAAATCCATTTTAAAGCCATTTTTAAGGCATTTCGCGCATACATGAAATGAACACATTTTTCTCCAAAACTATAACAGATGCAAGCTTGTCCTGTTTGGTGGAGATGATATTTAATAAAATAAGTAGAAATCCACTAAAAGTTTTGTTTGGTTATCTTGCAATCCCGAGATAATCGTCTCCATGCTCCAAATCCATTTTAAAGCCATTTTTAAGGCATTTCGCGCATACATGAAATGAACACATTTTTCTCCAAAACTATAACAGATGCAAGCTTGTCCTGTTTGGTGGAGATGATATTTAATAAAATAAGTAGAAATCCACTAAAAGTTTTGTTTGGTTATCTTGCAATCCCGAGATAATCGTCTCCATGCTCCAAATCCATTTTAAAGCCATTTTTAAGGCATTTCGCGCATACATGAAATGAACACATTTTTCTCCAAAACTATAACAGATGCAAGCTTGTCCTGTTTGGTGGAGATGATATTTAATAAAATAAGTAGAAATCCACTAAAAGTTTTGTTTGGTTATCTTGCAATCCCGAGATAATCGTCTCCATGCTCCAAATCCATTTTAAAGCCATTTTTAAGGCATTTCGCGCATACATGAAATGAACACATTTTTCTCCAAAACTATAACAGATGCAAGCTTGTCCTGTTTGGTGGAGATGATATTTAATAAAATAAGTAGAAATCCACTAAAAGTTTTGTTTGGTTATCTTGCAATCCCGAGATAATCGTCTCCATGCTCCAAATCCATTTTAAAGCCATTTTTAAGGCATTTCGCGCATACATGAAATGAACACATTTTTCTCCAAAACTATAACAGATGCAAGCTTGTCCTGTTTGGTGGAGATGATATTTAATAAAATAAGTAGAAATCCACTAAAAGTTTTGTTTGGTTATCTTGCAATCCCGAGATAATCGTCTCCATGCTCCAAATCCATTTTAAAGCCATTTTTAAGGCATTTCGCGCATACATGAAATGAACACATTTTTCTCCAAAACTATAACAGATGCAAGCTTGTCCTGTTTGGTGGAGATGATATTTAATAAAATAAGTAGAAATCCACTAAAAGTTTTGTTTGGTTATCTTGCAATCCCGAGATAATCGTCTCCATGCTCCAAATCCATTTTAAAGCCATTTTTAAGGCATTTCGCGCATACATGAAATGAACACATTTTTCTCCAAAACTATAACAGATGCAAGCTTGTCCTGTTTGGTGGAGATGATATTTAATAAAATAAGTAGAAATCCACTAAAAGTTTTGTTTGGTTATCTTGCAATCCCGAGATAATCGTCTCCATGCTCCAAATCCATTTTAAAGCCATTTTTAAGGCATTTCGCGCATACATGAAATGAACACATTTTTCTCCAAAACTATAACAGATGCAAGCTTGTCCTGTTTGGTGGAGATGATATTTAATAAAATAAGTAGAAATCCACTAAAAGTTTTGTTTGGTTATCTTGCAATCCCGAGATAATCGTCTCCATGCTCCAAATCCATTTTAAAGCCATTTTTAAGGCATTTCGCGCATACATGAAATGAACACATTTTTCTCCAAAACTATAACAGATGCAAGCTTGTCCTGTTTGGTGGAGATGATATTTAATAAAATAAGTAGAAATCCACTAAAAGTTTTGTTTGGTTATCTTGCAATCCCGAGATAATCGTCTCCATGCTCCAAATCCATTTTAAAGCCATTTTTAAGGCATTTCGCGCATACATGAAATGAACACATTTTTCTCCAAAACTATAACAGATGCAAGCTTGTCCTGTTTGGTGGAGATGATATTTAATAAAATAAGTAGAAATCCACTAAAAGTTTTGTTTGGTTATCTTGCAATCCCGAGATAATCGTCTCCATGCTCCAAATCCATTTTAAAGCCATTTTTAAGGCATTTCGCGCATACATGAAATGAACACATTTTTCTCCAAAACTATAACAGATGCAAGCTTGTCCTGTTTGGTGGAGATGATATTTAATAAAATAAGTAGAAATCCACTAAAAGTTTTGTTTGGTTATCTTGCAATCCCGAGATAATCGTCTCCATGCTCCAAATCCATTTTAAAGCCATTTTTAAGGCATTTCGCGCATACATGAAATGAACACATTTTTCTCCAAAACTATAACAGATGCAAGCTTGTCCTGTTTGGTGGAGATGATATTTAATAAAATAAGTAGAAATCCACTAAAAGTTTTGTTTGGTTATCTTGCAATCCCGAGATAATCGTCTCCATGCTCCAAATCCATTTTAAAGCCATTTTTAAGGCATTTCGCGCATACATGAAATGAACACATTTTTCTCCAAAACTATAACAGATGCAAGCTTGTCCTGTTTGGTGGAGATGATATTTAATAAAATAAGTAGAAATCCACTAAAAGTTTTGTTTGGTTATCTTGCAATCCCGAGATAATCGTCTCCATGCTCCAAATCCATTTTAAAGCCATTTTTAAGGCATTTCGCGCATACATGAAATGAACACATTTTTCTCCAAAACTATAACAGATGCAAGCTTGTCCTGTTTGGTGGAGATGATATTTAATAAAATAAGTAGAAATCCACTAAAAGTTTTGTTTGGTTATCTTGCAATCCCGAGATAATCGTCTCCATGCTCCAAATCCATTTTAAAGCCATTTTTAAGGCATTTCGCGCATACATGAAATGAACACATTTTTCTCCAAAACTATAACAGATGCAAGCTTGTCCTGTTTGGTGGAGATGATATTTAATAAAATAAGTAGAAATCCACTAAAAGTTTTGTTTGGTTATCTTGCAATCCCGAGATAATCGTCTCCATGCTCCAAATCCATTTTAAAGCCATTTTTAAGGCATTTCGCGCATACATGAAATGAACACATTTTTCTCCAAAACTATAACAGATGCAAGCTTGTCCTGTTTGGTGGAGATGATATTTAATAAAATAAGTAGAAATCCACTAAAAGTTTTGTTTGGTTATCTTGCAATCCCGAGATAATCGTCTCCATGCTCCAAATCCATTTTAAAGCCATTTTTAAGGCATTTCGCGCATACATGAAATGAACACATTTTTCTCCAAAACTATAACAGATGCAAGCTTGTCCTGTTTGGTGGAGATGATATTTAATAAAATAAGTAGAAATCCACTAAAAGTTTTGTTTGGTTATCTTGCAATCCCGAGATAATCGTCTCCATGCTCCAAATCCATTTTAAAGCCATTTTTAAGGCATTTCGCGCATACATGAAATGAACACATTTTTCTCCAAAACTATAACAGATGCAAGCTTGTCCTGTTTGGTGGAGATGATATTTAATAAAATAAGTAGAAATCCACTAAAAGTTTTGTTTGGTTATCTTGCAATCCCGAGATAATCGTCTCCATGCTCCAAATCCATTTTAAAGCCATTTTTAAGGCATTTCGCGCATACATGAAATGAACACATTTTTCTCCAAAACTATAACAGATGCAAGCTTGTCCTGTTTGGTGGAGATGATATTTAATAAAATAAGTAGAAATCCACTAAAAGTTTTGTTTGGTTATCTTGCAATCCCGAGATAATCGTCTCCATGCTCCAAATCCATTTTAAAGCCATTTTTAAGGCATTTCGCGCATACATGAAATGAACACATTTTTCTCCAAAACTATAACAGATGCAAGCTTGTCCTGTTTGGTGGAGATGATATTTAATAAAATAAGTAGAAATCCACTAAAAGTTTTGTTTGGTTATCTTGCAATCCCGAGATAATCGTCTCCATGCTCCAAATCCATTTTAAAGCCATTTTTAAGGCATTTCGCGCATACATGAAATGAACACATTTTTCTCCAAAACTATAACAGATGCAAGCTTGTCCTGTTTGGTGGAGATGATATTTAATAAAATAAGTAGAAATCCACTAAAAGTTTTGTTTGGTTATCTTGCAATCCCGAGATAATCGTCTCCATGCTCCAAATCCATTTTAAAGCCATTTTTAAGGCATTTCGCGCATACATGAAATGAACACATTTTTCTCCAAAACTATAACAGATGCAAGCTTGTCCTGTTTGGTGGAGATGATATTTAATAAAATAAGTAGAAATCCACTAAAAGTTTTGTTTGGTTATCTTGCAATCCCGAGATAATCGTCTCCATGCTCCAAATCCATTTTAAAGCCATTTTTAAGGCATTTCGCGCATACATGAAATGAACACATTTTTCTCCAAAACTATAACAGATGCAAGCTTGTCCTGTTTGGTGGAGATGATATTTAATAAAATAAGTAGAAATCCACTAAAAGTTTTGTTTGGTTATCTTGCAATCCCGAGATAATCGTCTCCATGCTCCAAATCCATTTTAAAGCCATTTTTAAGGCATTTCGCGCATACATGAAATGAACACATTTTTCTCCAAAACTATAACAGATGCAAGCTTGTCCTGTTTGGTGGAGATGATATTTAATAAAATAAGTAGAAATCCACTAAAAGTTTTGTTTGGTTATCTTGCAATCCCGAGATAATCGTCTCCATGCTCCAAATCCATTTTAAAGCCATTTTTAAGGCATTTCGCGCATACATGAAATGAACACATTTTTCTCCAAAACTATAACAGATGCAAGCTTGTCCTGTTTGGTGGAGATGATATTTAATAAAATAAGTAGAAATCCACTAAAAGTTTTGTTTGGTTATCTTGCAATCCCGAGATAATCGTCTCCATGCTCCAAATCCATTTTAAAGCCATTTTTAAGGCATTTCGCGCATACATGAAATGAACACATTTTTCTCCAAAACTATAACAGATGCAAGCTTGTCCTGTTTGGTGGAGATGATATTTAATAAAATAAGTAGAAATCCACTAAAAGTTTTGTTTGGTTATCTTGCAATCCCGAGATAATCGTCTCCATGCTCCAAATCCATTTTAAAGCCATTTTTAAGGCATTTCGCGCATACATGAAATGAACACATTTTTCTCCAAAACTATAACAGATGCAAGCTTGTCCTGTTTGGTGGAGATGATATTTAATAAAATAAGTAGAAATCCACTAAAAGTTTTGTTTGGTTATCTTGCAATCCCGAGATAATCGTCTCCATGCTCCAAATCCATTTTAAAGCCATTTTTAAGGCATTTCGCGCATACATGAAATGAACACATTTTTCTCCAAAACTATAACAGATGCAAGCTTGTCCTGTTTGGTGGAGATGATATTTAATAAAATAAGTAGAAATCCACTAAAAGTTTTGTTTGGTTATCTTGCAATCCCGAGATAATCGTCTCCATGCTCCAAATCCATTTTAAAGCCATTTTTAAGGCATTTCGCGCATACATGAAATGAACACATTTTTCTCCAAAACTATAACAGATGCAAGCTTGTCCTGTTTGGTGGAGATGATATTTAATAAAATAAGTAGAAATCCACTAAAAGTTTTGTTTGGTTATCTTGCAATCCCGAGATAATCGTCTCCATGCTCCAAATCCATTTTAAAGCCATTTTTAAGGCATTTCGCGCATACATGAAATGAACACATTTTTCTCCAAAACTATAACAGATGCAAGCTTGTCCTGTTTGGTGGAGATGATATTTAATAAAATAAGTAGAAATCCACTAAAAGTTTTGTTTGGTTATCTTGCAATCCCGAGATAATCGTCTCCATGCTCCAAATCCATTTTAAAGCCATTTTTAAGGCATTTCGCGCATACATGAAATGAACACATTTTTCTCCAAAACTATAACAGATGCAAGCTTGTCCTGTTTGGTGGAGATGATATTTAATAAAATAAGTAGAAATCCACTAAAAGTTTTGTTTGGTTATCTTGCAATCCCGAGATAATCGTCTCCATGCTCCAAATCCATTTTAAAGCCATTTTTAAGGCATTTCGCGCATACATGAAATGAACACATTTTTCTCCAAAACTATAACAGATGCAAGCTTGTCCTGTTTGGTGGAGATGATATTTAATAAAATAAGTAGAAATCCACTAAAAGTTTTGTTTGGTTATCTTGCAATCCCGAGATAATCGTCTCCATGCTCCAAATCCATTTTAAAGCCATTTTTAAGGCATTTCGCGCATACATGAAATGAACACATTTTTCTCCAAAACTATAACAGATGCAAGCTTGTCCTGTTTGGTGGAGATGATATTTAATAAAATAAGTAGAAATCCACTAAAAGTTTTGTTTGGTTATCTTGCAATCCCGAGATAATCGTCTCCATGCTCCAAATCCATTTTAAAGCCATTTTTAAGGCATTTCGCGCATACATGAAATGAACACATTTTTCTCCAAAACTATAACAGATGCAAGCTTGTCCTGTTTGGTGGAGATGATATTTAATAAAATAAGTAGAAATCCACTAAAAGTTTTGTTTGGTTATCTTGCAATCCCGAGATAATCGTCTCCATGCTCCAAATCCATTTTAAAGCCATTTTTAAGGCATTTCGCGCATACATGAAATGAACACATTTTTCTCCAAAACTATAACAGATGCAAGCTTGTCCTGTTTGGTGGAGATGATATTTAATAAAATAAGTAGAAATCCACTAAAAGTTTTGTTTGGTTATCTTGCAATCCCGAGATAATCGTCTCCATGCTCCAAATCCATTTTAAAGCCATTTTTAAGGCATTTCGCGCATACATGAAATGAACACATTTTTCTCCAAAACTATAACAGATGCAAGCTTGTCCTGTTTGGTGGAGATGATATTTAATAAAATAAGTAGAAATCCACTAAAAGTTTTGTTTGGTTATCTTGCAATCCCGAGATAATCGTCTCCATGCTCCAAATCCATTTTAAAGCCATTTTTAAGGCATTTCGCGCATACATGAAATGAACACATTTTTCTCCAAAACTATAACAGATGCAAGCTTGTCCTGTTTGGTGGAGATGATATTTAATAAAATAAGTAGAAATCCACTAAAAGTTTTGTTTGGTTATCTTGCAATCCCGAGATAATCGTCTCCATGCTCCAAATCCATTTTAAAGCCATTTTTAAGGCATTTCGCGCATACATGAAATGAACACATTTTTCTCCAAAACTATAACAGATGCAAGCTTGTCCTGTTTGGTGGAGATGATATTTAATAAAATAAGTAGAAATCCACTAAAAGTTTTGTTTGGTTATCTTGCAATCCCGAGATAATCGTCTCCATGCTCCAAATCCATTTTAAAGCCATTTTTAAGGCATTTCGCGCATACATGAAATGAACACATTTTTCTCCAAAACTATAACAGATGCAAGCTTGTCCTGTTTGGTGGAGATGATATTTAATAAAATAAGTAGAAATCCACTAAAAGTTTTGTTTGGTTATCTTGCAATCCCGAGATAATCGTCTCCATGCTCCAAATCCATTTTAAAGCCATTTTTAAGGCATTTCGCGCATACATGAAATGAACACATTTTTCTCCAAAACTATAACAGATGCAAGCTTGTCCTGTTTGGTGGAGATGATATTTAATAAAATAAGTAGAAATCCACTAAAAGTTTTGTTTGGTTATCTTGCAATCCCGAGATAATCGTCTCCATGCTCCAAATCCATTTTAAAGCCATTTTTAAGGCATTTCGCGCATACATGAAATGAACACATTTTTCTCCAAAACTATAACAGATGCAAGCTTGTCCTGTTTGGTGGAGATGATATTTAATAAAATAAGTAGAAATCCACTAAAAGTTTTGTTTGGTTATCTTGCAATCCCGAGATAATCGTCTCCATGCTCCAAATCCATTTTAAAGCCATTTTTAAGGCATTTCGCGCATACATGAAATGAACACATTTTTCTCCAAAACTATAACAGATGCAAGCTTGTCCTGTTTGGTGGAGATGATATTTAATAAAATAAGTAGAAATCCACTAAAAGTTTTGTTTGGTTATCTTGCAATCCCGAGATAATCGTCTCCATGCTCCAAATCCATTTTAAAGCCATTTTTAAGGCATTTCGCGCATACATGAAATGAACACATTTTTCTCCAAAACTATAACAGATGCAAGCTTGTCCTGTTTGGTGGAGATGATATTTAATAAAATAAGTAGAAATCCACTAAAAGTTTTGTTTGGTTATCTTGCAATCCCGAGATAATCGTCTCCATGCTCCAAATCCATTTTAAAGCCATTTTTAAGGCATTTCGCGCATACATGAAATGAACACATTTTTCTCCAAAACTATAACAGATGCAAGCTTGTCCTGTTTGGTGGAGATGATATTTAATAAAATAAGTAGAAATCCACTAAAAGTTTTGTTTGGTTATCTTGCAATCCCGAGATAATCGTCTCCATGCTCCAAATCCATTTTAAAGCCATTTTTAAGGCATTTCGCGCATACATGAAATGAACACATTTTTCTCCAAAACTATAACAGATGCAAGCTTGTCCTGTTTGGTGGAGATGATATTTAATAAAATAAGTAGAAATCCACTAAAAGTTTTGTTTGGTTATCTTGCAATCCCGAGATAATCGTCTCCATGCTCCAAATCCATTTTAAAGCCATTTTTAAGGCATTTCGCGCATACATGAAATGAACACATTTTTCTCCAAAACTATAACAGATGCAAGCTTGTCCTGTTTGGTGGAGATGATATTTAATAAAATAAGTAGAAATCCACTAAAAGTTTTGTTTGGTTATCTTGCAATCCCGAGATAATCGTCTCCATGCTCCAAATCCATTTTAAAGCCATTTTTAAGGCATTTCGCGCATACATGAAATGAACACATTTTTCTCCAAAACTATAACAGATGCAAGCTTGTCCTGTTTGGTGGAGATGATATTTAATAAAATAAGTAGAAATCCACTAAAAGTTTTGTTTGGTTATCTTGCAATCCCGAGATAATCGTCTCCATGCTCCAAATCCATTTTAAAGCCATTTTTAAGGCATTTCGCGCATACATGAAATGAACACATTTTTCTCCAAAACTATAACAGATGCAAGCTTGTCCTGTTTGGTGGAGATGATATTTAATAAAATAAGTAGAAATCCACTAAAAGTTTTGTTTGGTTATCTTGCAATCCCGAGATAATCGTCTCCATGCTCCAAATCCATTTTAAAGCCATTTTTAAGGCATTTCGCGCATACATGAAATGAACACATTTTTCTCCAAAACTATAACAGATGCAAGCTTGTCCTGTTTGGTGGAGATGATATTTAATAAAATAAGTAGAAATCCACTAAAAGTTTTGTTTGGTTATCTTGCAATCCCGAGATAATCGTCTCCATGCTCCAAATCCATTTTAAAGCCATTTTTAAGGCATTTCGCGCATACATGAAATGAACACATTTTTCTCCAAAACTATAACAGATGCAAGCTTGTCCTGTTTGGTGGAGATGATATTTAATAAAATAAGTAGAAATCCACTAAAAGTTTTGTTTGGTTATCTTGCAATCCCGAGATAATCGTCTCCATGCTCCAAATCCATTTTAAAGCCATTTTTAAGGCATTTCGCGCATACATGAAATGAACACATTTTTCTCCAAAACTATAACAGATGCAAGCTTGTCCTGTTTGGTGGAGATGATATTTAATAAAATAAGTAGAAATCCACTAAAAGTTTTGTTTGGTTATCTTGCAATCCCGAGATAATCGTCTCCATGCTCCAAATCCATTTTAAAGCCATTTTTAAGGCATTTCGCGCATACATGAAATGAACACATTTTTCTCCAAAACTATAACAGATGCAAGCTTGTCCTGTTTGGTGGAGATGATATTTAATAAAATAAGTAGAAATCCACTAAAAGTTTTGTTTGGTTATCTTGCAATCCCGAGATAATCGTCTCCATGCTCCAAATCCATTTTAAAGCCATTTTTAAGGCATTTCGCGCATACATGAAATGAACACATTTTTCTCCAAAACTATAACAGATGCAAGCTTGTCCTGTTTGGTGGAGATGATATTTAATAAAATAAGTAGAAATCCACTAAAAGTTTTGTTTGGTTATCTTGCAATCCCGAGATAATCGTCTCCATGCTCCAAATCCATTTTAAAGCCATTTTTAAGGCATTTCGCGCATACATGAAATGAACACATTTTTCTCCAAAACTATAACAGATGCAAGCTTGTCCTGTTTGGTGGAGATGATATTTAATAAAATAAGTAGAAATCCACTAAAAGTTTTGTTTGGTTATCTTGCAATCCCGAGATAATCGTCTCCATGCTCCAAATCCATTTTAAAGCCATTTTTAAGGCATTTCGCGCATACATGAAATGAACACATTTTTCTCCAAAACTATAACAGATGCAAGCTTGTCCTGTTTGGTGGAGATGATATTTAATAAAATAAGTAGAAATCCACTAAAAGTTTTGTTTGGTTATCTTGCAATCCCGAGATAATCGTCTCCATGCTCCAAATCCATTTTAAAGCCATTTTTAAGGCATTTCGCGCATACATGAAATGAACACATTTTTCTCCAAAACTATAACAGATGCAAGCTTGTCCTGTTTGGTGGAGATGATATTTAATAAAATAAGTAGAAATCCACTAAAAGTTTTGTTTGGTTATCTTGCAATCCCGAGATAATCGTCTCCATGCTCCAAATCCATTTTAAAGCCATTTTTAAGGCATTTCGCGCATACATGAAATGAACACATTTTTCTCCAAAACTATAACAGATGCAAGCTTGTCCTGTTTGGTGGAGATGATATTTAATAAAATAAGTAGAAATCCACTAAAAGTTTTGTTTGGTTATCTTGCAATCCCGAGATAATCGTCTCCATGCTCCAAATCCATTTTAAAGCCATTTTTAAGGCATTTCGCGCATACATGAAATGAACACATTTTTCTCCAAAACTATAACAGATGCAAGCTTGTCCTGTTTGGTGGAGATGATATTTAATAAAATAAGTAGAAATCCACTAAAAGTTTTGTTTGGTTATCTTGCAATCCCGAGATAATCGTCTCCATGCTCCAAATCCATTTTAAAGCCATTTTTAAGGCATTTCGCGCATACATGAAATGAACACATTTTTCTCCAAAACTATAACAGATGCAAGCTTGTCCTGTTTGGTGGAGATGATATTTAATAAAATAAGTAGAAATCCACTAAAAGTTTTGTTTGGTTATCTTGCAATCCCGAGATAATCGTCTCCATGCTCCAAATCCATTTTAAAGCCATTTTTAAGGCATTTCGCGCATACATGAAATGAACACATTTTTCTCCAAAACTATAACAGATGCAAGCTTGTCCTGTTTGGTGGAGATGATATTTAATAAAATAAGTAGAAATCCACTAAAAGTTTTGTTTGGTTATCTTGCAATCCCGAGATAATCGTCTCCATGCTCCAAATCCATTTTAAAGCCATTTTTAAGGCATTTCGCGCATACATGAAATGAACACATTTTTCTCCAAAACTATAACAGATGCAAGCTTGTCCTGTTTGGTGGAGATGATATTTAATAAAATAAGTAGAAATCCACTAAAAGTTTTGTTTGGTTATCTTGCAATCCCGAGATAATCGTCTCCATGCTCCAAATCCATTTTAAAGCCATTTTTAAGGCATTTCGCGCATACATGAAATGAACACATTTTTCTCCAAAACTATAACAGATGCAAGCTTGTCCTGTTTGGTGGAGATGATATTTAATAAAATAAGTAGAAATCCACTAAAAGTTTTGTTTGGTTATCTTGCAATCCCGAGATAATCGTCTCCATGCTCCAAATCCATTTTAAAGCCATTTTTAAGGCATTTCGCGCATACATGAAATGAACACATTTTTCTCCAAAACTATAACAGATGCAAGCTTGTCCTGTTTGGTGGAGATGATATTTAATAAAATAAGTAGAAATCCACTAAAAGTTTTGTTTGGTTATCTTGCAATCCCGAGATAATCGTCTCCATGCTCCAAATCCATTTTAAAGCCATTTTTAAGGCATTTCGCGCATACATGAAATGAACACATTTTTCTCCAAAACTATAACAGATGCAAGCTTGTCCTGTTTGGTGGAGATGATATTTAATAAAATAAGTAGAAATCCACTAAAAGTTTTGTTTGGTTATCTTGCAATCCCGAGATAATCGTCTCCATGCTCCAAATCCATTTTAAAGCCATTTTTAAGGCATTTCGCGCATACATGAAATGAACACATTTTTCTCCAAAACTATAACAGATGCAAGCTTGTCCTGTTTGGTGGAGATGATATTTAATAAAATAAGTAGAAATCCACTAAAAGTTTTGTTTGGTTATCTTGCAATCCCGAGATAATCGTCTCCATGCTCCAAATCCATTTTAAAGCCATTTTTAAGGCATTTCGCGCATACATGAAATGAACACATTTTTCTCCAAAACTATAACAGATGCAAGCTTGTCCTGTTTGGTGGAGATGATATTTAATAAAATAAGTAGAAATCCACTAAAAGTTTTGTTTGGTTATCTTGCAATCCCGAGATAATCGTCTCCATGCTCCAAATCCATTTTAAAGCCATTTTTAAGGCATTTCGCGCATACATGAAATGAACACATTTTTCTCCAAAACTATAACAGATGCAAGCTTGTCCTGTTTGGTGGAGATGATATTTAATAAAATAAGTAGAAATCCACTAAAAGTTTTGTTTGGTTATCTTGCAATCCCGAGATAATCGTCTCCATGCTCCAAATCCATTTTAAAGCCATTTTTAAGGCATTTCGCGCATACATGAAATGAACACATTTTTCTCCAAAACTATAACAGATGCAAGCTTGTCCTGTTTGGTGGAGATGATATTTAATAAAATAAGTAGAAATCCACTAAAAGTTTTGTTTGGTTATCTTGCAATCCCGAGATAATCGTCTCCATGCTCCAAATCCATTTTAAAGCCATTTTTAAGGCATTTCGCGCATACATGAAATGAACACATTTTTCTCCAAAACTATAACAGATGCAAGCTTGTCCTGTTTGGTGGAGATGATATTTAATAAAATAAGTAGAAATCCACTAAAAGTTTTGTTTGGTTATCTTGCAATCCCGAGATAATCGTCTCCATGCTCCAAATCCATTTTAAAGCCATTTTTAAGGCATTTCGCGCATACATGAAATGAACACATTTTTCTCCAAAACTATAACAGATGCAAGCTTGTCCTGTTTGGTGGAGATGATATTTAATAAAATAAGTAGAAATCCACTAAAAGTTTTGTTTGGTTATCTTGCAATCCCGAGATAATCGTCTCCATGCTCCAAATCCATTTTAAAGCCATTTTTAAGGCATTTCGCGCATACATGAAATGAACACATTTTTCTCCAAAACTATAACAGATGCAAGCTTGTCCTGTTTGGTGGAGATGATATTTAATAAAATAAGTAGAAATCCACTAAAAGTTTTGTTTGGTTATCTTGCAATCCCGAGATAATCGTCTCCATGCTCCAAATCCATTTTAAAGCCATTTTTAAGGCATTTCGCGCATACATGAAATGAACACATTTTTCTCCAAAACTATAACAGATGCAAGCTTGTCCTGTTTGGTGGAGATGATATTTAATAAAATAAGTAGAAATCCACTAAAAGTTTTGTTTGGTTATCTTGCAATCCCGAGATAATCGTCTCCATGCTCCAAATCCATTTTAAAGCCATTTTTAAGGCATTTCGCGCATACATGAAATGAACACATTTTTCTCCAAAACTATAACAGATGCAAGCTTGTCCTGTTTGGTGGAGATGATATTTAATAAAATAAGTAGAAATCCACTAAAAGTTTTGTTTGGTTATCTTGCAATCCCGAGATAATCGTCTCCATGCTCCAAATCCATTTTAAAGCCATTTTTAAGGCATTTCGCGCATACATGAAATGAACACATTTTTCTCCAAAACTATAACAGATGCAAGCTTGTCCTGTTTGGTGGAGATGATATTTAATAAAATAAGTAGAAATCCACTAAAAGTTTTGTTGGTTATCTTGCAATCCCGAGATAATCGTCTCCATGCTCCAAATCCATTTTAAAGCCATTTTTAAGGCATTTCGCGCATACATGAAATGAACACATTTTTCTCCAAAACTATAACAGATGCAAGCTTGTCCTGTTTGGTGGAGATGATATTTAATAAAATAAGTAGAAATCCACTAAAAGTTTTGTTTGGTTATCTTGCAATCCCGAGATAATCGTCTCCATGCTCCAAATCCATTTTAAAGCCATTTTTAAGGCATTTCGCGCATACATGAAATGAACACATTTTTCTCCAAAACTATAACAGATGCAAGCTTGTCCTGTTTGGTGGAGATGATATTTAATAAAATAAGTAGAAATCCACTAAAAGTTTTGTTTGGTTATCTTGCAATCCCGAGATAATCGTCTCCATGCTCCAAATCCATTTTAAAGCCATTTTTAAGGCATTTCGCGCATACATGAAATGAACACATTTTTCTCCAAAACTATAACAGATGCAAGCTTGTCCTGTTTGGTGGAGATGATATTTAATAAAATAAGTAGAAATCCACTAAAAGTTTTGTTTGGTTATCTTGCAATCCCGAGATAATCGTCTCCATGCTCCAAATCCATTTTAAAGCCATTTTAAGGCATTTCGCGCATACATGAAATGAACACATTTTTCTCCAAAACTATAACAGATGCAAGCTTGTCCTGTTTGGTGGAGATGATATTTAATAAAATAAGTAGAAATCCACTAAAAGTTTTGTTTGGTTATCTTGCAATCCCGAGATAATCGTCTCCATGCTCCAAATCCATTTTAAAGCCATTTTAAGGCATTTCGCGCATACATGAAATGAACACATTTTTCTCCAAAACTATAACAGATGCAAGCTTGTCCTGTTTGGTGGAGATGATATTTAATAAAATAAGTAGAAATCCACTAAAAGTTTTGTTTGGTTATCTTGCAATCCCGAGATAATCGTCTCCATGCTCCAAATCCATTTTAAAGCCATTTTTAAGGCATTTCGCGCATACATGAAATGAACACATTTTTCTCCAAAACTATAACAGATGCAAGCTTGTCCTGTTTGGTGGAGATGATATTTAATAAAATAAGTAGAAATCCACTAAAAGTTTTGTTTGGTTATCTTGCAATCCCGAGATAATCGTCTCCATGCTCCAAATCCATTTTAAAGCCATTTTTAAGGCATTTCGCGCATACATGAAATGAACACATTTTTCTCCAAAACTATAACAGATGCAAGCTTGTCCTGTTTGGTGGAGATGATATTTAATAAAATAAGTAGAAATCCACTAAAAGTTTTGTTTGGTTATCTTGCAATCCCGAGATAATCGTCTCCATGCTCCAAATCCATTTTAAAGCCATTTTTAAGGCATTTCGCGCATACATGAAATGAACACATTTTTCTCCAAAACTATAACAGATGCAAGCTTGTCCTGTTTGGTGGAGATGATATTTAATAAAATAAGTAGAAATCCACTAAAAGTTTTGTTTGGTTATCTTGCAATCCCGAGATAATCGTCTCCATGCTCCAAATCCATTTTAAAGCCATTTTTAAGGCATTTCGCGCATACATGAAATGAACACATTTTTCTCCAAAACTATAACAGATGCAAGCTTGTCCTGTTTGGTGGAGATGATATTTAATAAAATAAGTAGAAATCCACTAAAAGTTTTGTTTGGTTATCTTGCAATCCCGAGATAATCGTCTCCATGCTCCAAATCCATTTTAAAGCCATTTTTAAGGCATTTCGCGCATACATGAAATGAACACATTTTTCTCCAAAACTATAACAGATGCAAGCTTGTCCTGTTTGGTGGAGATGATATTTAATAAAATAAGTAGAAATCCACTAAAAGTTTTGTTTGGTTATCTTGCAATCCCGAGATAATCGTCTCCATGCTCCAAATCCATTTTAAAGCCATTTTTAAGGCATTTCGCGCATACATGAAATGAACACATTTTTCTCCAAAACTATAACAGATGCAAGCTTGTCCTGTTTGGTGGAGATGATATTTAATAAAATAAGTAGAAATCCACTAAAAGTTTTGTTTGGTTATCTTGCAATCCCGAGATAATCGTCTCCATGCTCCAAATCCATTTTAAAGCCATTTTAAGGCATTTCGCGCATACATGAAATGAACACATTTTTCTCCAAAACTATAACAGATGCAAGCTTGTCCTGTTTGGTGGAGATGATATTTAATAAAATAAGTAGAAATCCACTAAAAGTTTTGTTTGGTTATCTTGCAATCCCGAGATAATCGTCTCCATGCTCCAAATCCATTTTAAAGCCATTTTTAAGGCATTTCGCGCATACATGAAATGAACACATTTTTCTCCAAAACTATAACAGATGCAAGCTTGTCCTGTTTGGTGGAGATGATATTTAATAAAATAAGTAGAAATCCACTAAAAGTTTTGTTTGGTTATCTTGCAATCCCGAGATAATCGTCTCCATGCTCCAAATCCATTTTAAAGCCATTTTTAAGGCATTTCGCGCATACATGAAATGAACACATTTTTCTCCAAAACTATAACAGATGCAAGCTTGTCCTGTTTGGTGGAGATGATATTTAATAAAATAAGTAGAAATCCACTAAAAGTTTTGTTTGGTTATCTTGCAATCCCGAGATAATCGTCTCCATGCTCCAAATCCATTTTAAAGCCATTTTTAAGGCATTTCGCGCATACATGAAATGAACACATTTTTCTCCAAAACTATAACAGATGCAAGCTTGTCCTGTTTGGTGGAGATGATATTTAATAAAATAAGTAGAAATCCACTAAAAGTTTTGTTTGGTTATCTTGCAATCCCGAGATAATCGTCTCCATGCTCCAAATCCATTTTAAAGCCATTTTTAAGGCATTTCGCGCATACATGAAATGAACACATTTTTCTCCAAAACTATAACAGATGCAAGCTTGTCCTGTTTGGTGGAGATGATATTTAATAAAATAAGTAGAAATCCACTAAAAGTTTTGTTTGGTTATCTTGCAATCCCGAGATAATCGTCTCCATGCTCCAAATCCATTTTAAAGCCATTTTTAAGGCATTTCGCGCATACATGAAATGAACACATTTTTCTCCAAAACTATAACAGATGCAAGCTTGTCCTGTTTGGTGGAGATGATATTTAATAAAATAAGTAGAAATCCACTAAAAGTTTTGTTTGGTTATCTTGCAATCCCGAGATAATCGTCTCCATGCTCCAAATCCATTTTAAAGCCATTTTTAAGGCATTTCGCGCATACATGAAATGAACACATTTTTCTCCAAAACTATAACAGATGCAAGCTTGTCCTGTTTGGTGGAGATGATATTTAATAAAATAAGTAGAAATCCACTAAAAGTTTTGTTTGGTTATCTTGCAATCCCGAGATAATCGTCTCCATGCTCCAAATCCATTTTAAAGCCATTTTAAGGCATTTCGCGCATACATGAAATGAACACATTTTTCTCCAAAACTATAACAGATGCAAGCTTGTCCTGTTTGGTGGAGATGATATTTAATAAAATAAGTAGAAATCCACTAAAAGTTTTGTTTGGTTATCTTGCAATCCCGAGATAATCGTCTCCATGCTCCAAATCCATTTTAAAGCCATTTTTAAGGCATTTCGCGCATACATGAAATGAACACATTTTTCTCCAAAACTATAACAGATGCAAGCTTGTCCTGTTTGGTGGAGATGATATTTAATAAAATAAGTAGAAATCCACTAAAAGTTTTGTTTGGTTATCTTGCAATCCCGAGATAATCGTCTCCATGCTCCAAATCCATTTTAAAGCCATTTTTAAGGCATTTCGCGCATACATGAAATGAACACATTTTTCTCCAAAACTATAACAGATGCAAGCTTGTCCTGTTTGGTGGAGATGATATTTAATAAAATAAGTAGAAATCCACTAAAAGTTTTGTTTGGTTATCTTGCAATCCCGAGATAATCGTCTCCATGCTCCAAATCCATTTTAAAGCCATTTTTAAGGCATTTCGCGCATACATGAAATGAACACATTTTTCTCCAAAACTATAACAGATGCAAGCTTGTCCTGTTTGGTGGAGATGATATTTAATAAAATAAGTAGAAATCCACTAAAAGTTTTGTTTGGTTATCTTGCAATCCCGAGATAATCGTCTCCATGCTCCAAATCCATTTTAAAGCCATTTTTAAGGCATTTCGCGCATACATGAAATGAACACATTTTTCTCCAAAACTATAACAGATGCAAGCTTGTCCTGTTTGGTGGAGATGATATTTAATAAAATAAGTAGAAATCCACTAAAAGTTTTGTTTGGTTATCTTGCAATCCCGAGATAATCGTCTCCATGCTCCAAATCCATTTTAAAGCCATTTTTAAGGCATTTCGCGCATACATGAAATGAACACATTTTTCTCCAAAACTATAACAGATGCAAGCTTGTCCTGTTTGGTGGAGATGATATTTAATAAAATAAGTAGAAATCCACTAAAAGTTTTGTTTGGTTATCTTGCAATCCCGAGATAATCGTCTCCATGCTCCAAATCCATTTTAAAGCCATTTTTAAGGCATTTCGCGCATACATGAAATGAACACATTTTTCTCCAAAACTATAACAGATGCAAGCTTGTCCTGTTTGGTGGAGATGATATTTAATAAAATAAGTAGAAATCCACTAAAAGTTTTGTTTGGTTATCTTGCAATCCCGAGATAATCGTCTCCATGCTCCAAATCCATTTTAAAGCCATTTTAAGGCATTTCGCGCATACATGAAATGAACACATTTTTCTCCAAAACTATAACAGATGCAAGCTTGTCCTGTTTGGTGGAGATGATATTTAATAAAATAAGTAGAAATCCACTAAAAGTTTTGTTTGGTTATCTTGCAATCCCGAGATAATCGTCTCCATGCTCCAAATCCATTTTAAAGCCATTTTTAAGGCATTTCGCGCATACATGAAATGAACACATTTTTCTCCAAAACTATAACAGATGCAAGCTTGTCCTGTTTGGTGGAGATGATATTTAATAAAATAAGTAGAAATCCACTAAAAGTTTTGTTTGGTTATCTTGCAATCCCGAGATAATCGTCTCCATGCTCCAAATCCATTTTAAAGCCATTTTTAAGGCATTTCGCGCATACATGAAATGAACACATTTTTCTCCAAAACTATAACAGATGCAAGCTTGTCCTGTTTGGTGGAGATGATATTTAATAAAATAAGTAGAAATCCACTAAAAGTTTTGTTTGGTTATCTTGCAATCCCGAGATAATCGTCTCCATGCTCCAAATCCATTTTAAAGCCATTTTTAAGGCATTTCGCGCATACATGAAATGAACACATTTTTCTCCAAAACTATAACAGATGCAAGCTTGTCCTGTTTGGTGGAGATGATATTTAATAAAATAAGTAGAAATCCACTAAAAGTTTTGTTTGGTTATCTTGCAATCCCGAGATAATCGTCTCCATGCTCCAAATCCATTTTAAAGCCATTTTTAAGGCATTTCGCGCATACATGAAATGAACACATTTTTCTCCAAAACTATAACAGATGCAAGCTTGTCCTGTTTGGTGGAGATGATATTTAATAAAATAAGTAGAAATCCACTAAAAGTTTTGTTTGGTTATCTTGCAATCCCGAGATAATCGTCTCCATGCTCCAAATCCATTTTAAAGCCATTTTTAAGGCATTTCGCGCATACATGAAATGAACACATTTTTCTCCAAAACTATAACAGATGCAAGCTTGTCCTGTTTGGTGGAGATGATATTTAATAAAATAAGTAGAAATCCACTAAAAGTTTTGTTTGGTTATCTTGCAATCCCGAGATAATCGTCTCCATGCTCCAAATCCATTTTAAAGCCATTTTTAAGGCATTTCGCGCATACATGAAATGAACACATTTTTCTCCAAAACTATAACAGATGCAAGCTTGTCCTGTTTGGTGGAGATGATATTTAATAAAATAAGTAGAAATCCACTAAAAGTTTTGTTTGGTTATCTTGCAATCCCGAGATAATCGTCTCCATGCTCCAAATCCATTTTAAAGCCATTTTTAAGGCATTTCGCGCATACATGAAATGAACACATTTTTCTCCAAAACTATAACAGATGCAAGCTTGTCCTGTTTGGTGGAGATGATATTTAATAAAATAAGTAGAAATCACTAAAAGTTTTGTTTGGTTATCTTGCAATCCCGAGATAATCGTCTCCATGCTCCAAATCCATTTTAAAGCCATTTTTAAGGCATTTCGCGCATACATGAAATGAACACATTTTTTCTCCAAAACTATAACAGATGCAAGCTTGTCCTGTTTGGTGGAGATGATATTTAATAAAATAAGTAGAAATTCACTAAAAGTTTTGTTTGGTTATCTTGCAATCCCGAGATAATCGTCTCCATGCTCCAAATCCATTTTAAAGCCATTTTTAAGGCATTTCGCGCATACATGAAATGAACACATTTTTCTCCAAAACTATAACAGATGCAAGCTTGTCCTGTTTGGTGGAGATGATATTTAATAAAATAAGTAGAAATCCACTAAAAGTTTTGTTTGGTTATCTTGCAATCCCGAGATAATCGTCTCCATGCTCCAAATCCATTTTAAAGCCATTTTTAAGGCATTTCGCGCATACATGAAATGAACACATTTTTCTCCAAAACTATAACAGATGCAAGCTTGTCCTGTTTGGTGGAGATGATATTTAATAAAAATAAGTAGAAATCCACTAAAAGTTTTGTTTGGTTATCCTGCAATCCCGAGATAA